>NW_027421748.1:0-200367 GCF_009905375.1 Apium graveolens
AAGTTCCTCTATAAGAGAATGTAATGTGTGATGATAGCTGGTAATGGTATTTGATTTCTTAAACCTTAAATCTAATAAACATGGTTAACAATATGGAAATTAAATTAATCTAAATTTAAAATAAATAAGAAAATAGTAGAGATGATAGAAACATTATAATTTTCCTGGTATGCTGGTGGATTATAGAGTGTTGTATACATGTATTTCTCAATACATGGAGGCTCTAATTTTTTATAATGTATTACTTTGCAATGAAGAGAATTTGATCAAATTAAGAGTGGTTATTAATTAGAGAGACACATTGTGTTCAATTTTGGTTTACTTACACATATTTTTCAACAAATCAATTCTATGTTAAAATCCTTTTATCCATATAATTAACAAATTAGTGCTACTGGCGGATACTTGAATCTGGAACATGGTGAAAAGGAGAAAATAAAGTGTACCAAAGTGTTTAAGTTGTAAAAGAGAACTTTAATCGTTGTATCAATAAATCTCCATTCCAACCTATCTAATGCCATAAAATATCAATTCTTAACCCAGCCACGCCCTTTTTTCCTTGTGACTTCAAATGCAATCACTGTATTATGAACTAATAGCCTCCCTTCATTAAAAGCACTCTGTTTGTTAGACACTGTCTAGATTAAACATAGTTTGAACTTATTCACCACCACCTTCGACATATGCGCATCAGAACATTATAAAGATAGATAGGTCGAAGATCTTCCATATGTTTCAGTTGTTTAACCTTAGGAATAAGACATACAAGCCTACGATTTAGTTCCCTTGGCCCATGTGGTGTATCAAAGAAAATCTGACAAATAGAACAACATATCTTTTAAAAATATTTCAATACGTTTGAAAAATGCTGGGTTCGACCCATGTGGATCTAGGACTTGTATTGATGCATGAAAAAGACTACATTCTTAACTTCCTCCTCCCTAATAGGTAACATGACCTAGTGATTGTGAAATAATAATTAAAAAAAGTTTGCAAAAAGGGTAAAATTGACACGACCTTAATCTAATAACCATATATCAAACAAAACGGTAAAATTTAACATAAATTTAAACAACTTACCTGAGCAAAAAAAAACAATGTAAAGCCATAGGGAAAAACTAGGTGTGTGTACTATCCAACTAAATCATAGTGGAAGACATGTAGATGTGGAGTCCATAACAAGGAATATCATATATGATGTCCCATAATTACAATATACCTGTTTGTCTTGTCGTGGTTTCGGTATTTTTGTTTATAACTATGAGAAAAAGCAAAAGCGACCAAATCGAGATGTTCCTCCAAGACTCTGATGTTTTACCTTGAGGAGAAGATGTTTTTTTGATGAGTCGATTTGATCCAAGTTTGTGGAGAAACCACCCTGCAAAGAGAAAGTCAGGTACCGGGTTTTGTAAATAACAATCTGAGAATCTCAGATTGTAATTTAATTTAATTCCTTATCACCAAATGATAAGGAGTTGTAAAAAAAAAGCACAAAATGTTTACCTATCCAAGGGAATCCATGTTATAAAAGATGGCAACCTTTCCACTTTTGCTAACTTGATACTTTCCCTGTAGTAGGTAGCAAGGTCATAGTTGTAGATCAATGTCCTCCACCAATACTATAGATGTTATTTTCTTCGTTATTTGTATAATAACATATCGCCTCTCCGTCCTTGAACTATTCTTGTTATCGACACTTGTGGTATCTCTTCTTTCAAGACATTTGTTCTCACTTCCCGTAGCTCGGGTCATCTTCTCACAATTTTCTTTTATCTTTTTCTAAAATGAAACGAGTAAAAAAAATTATAAGATGTGAATTATAATAACACTTGCTTAATTGATTCTTAATAAACAATTATACAAACACCTTTATATGACCTAGGCGATTGGACACAAGTTTTTATTTAACGATTCAATATATAATAAAACATCTGAAAGTATTGAATTTCTTCTTTGTAGTACTTCATTCATATAAAGATTAACAAACTATCAGAAGACCGAGCAAACAAAAAGTCCAAAATACAAATTCTACTATTACAACCACAAGTGATACCTTAAAATTTCATACCACTGTCATTCCAAACAATTCCCAATACAACTCAGAACTGATAATAAGACACGATTGACACATAACATGATTTAATAAAGATCCCAAACACAAAATAACATAGAAAGAGAAAAGCAAGGAGGTAAATTAAACAATAATTAACAATAATCGACCAAATTTAATCTTCTCTAAATTAAATTTAGTGAATTGAAAGAACTTTAGGAAAGATGATTTGGGGAAAAAATACATTCCGTTCAAGGTTTAATCTTTTCCGAGATTTAATCTTCTTGGAGCTTTAGTCTTTACAAAGATTTAATATTCAGTGTTTGAGAGAAATATTTCAGCAAAGATTTAATCTTTCGCCGCAGTGGAGATTGTTTGACAGTCCGTGTTTTTTTATATTATTTAATTGACAGCCGGGAAAACAATTTCAGCAAGCCGCTCACAAGTTTTGAACAAGACCGCCTAACTTTGGGCCCAAATCTCTGATCTACTGTAACGATTATATAATGTATTGCAATAACATATATTTGTAACTACCTCGAAATTTTGTTGATTCAGTTGCAATGTTTTTAAAATCCCTTGCAATAGACATGAAATCACCTTTCAACCACAACATTTTTTAGATAGTTTTTAGAAATCTGGTTGCGAAAGCAATTCTATGGTATAGTGAACTAAACCTTGTATAACCATTATTCTTTAATACCTGATTCTCCTACAGGCTGGAAGCTATTCCTCATACATACCCTGATATACTATGGTGATTTATGAATTGCTTTATGCTCTGAAATAAATGTTTTATCAACGTTAATTATGATTCTGTTTTATTGAATTAATATTTATCATGTTGAATTGTTATAGAATTAGATAGCGTTCTAAATATGGAACATATTCGTGGTCAGACCAGATTGGTGGTCATATTAGGCCAATGTGTGCCTTGGATCCAGTATAGAGAACAGAGTTGTGTGCCTTAATCGGGTTAGTGTGTCACTGATCAGCAGCCTAACCTTGGTTTTAAACTTAAAAATGAATATCCAATTCTAATAATTGCTTAACAAGGAACTTGATTCCTATGAATCATTTCAATTGATCATTGTTTACATCAGTTATTGTTATATATTATAACTTGCTGAGCTAGTTAGCTCACCCTTGTGAATCTATTTACGTTATTCTATAGTTAAAATGGAAATTATTGGTAATGAGGACCCCCAGTCCAGTATACGATCTAAGATTCCAGGTTGAGTTGGATCGAGCTAGTTTGAGTTATGCAAGTTTCTAAGAATGATTTCATTTTCAGTTGTAAGTTAAACTAGTTGGGATTTGGTTGACGTAAAAAGTCAAGGTTGTGGCTGGTTTTCATACTTTAACTGTTGTGACTGTGCTTGCGTAAATAACGGTAATTGCATATATATTTCATATACAGGTTTATATAATATGTGTTGTGAACCCCAAACTTCTTACCTGGGTTTGGAGGGCGTCACAACCACCATCTCCGAAGCTAAATCAACTCATAATATTACCTAATATACACCAGTGCTACCCCTAAAGCTACTAGAAATGCCATAAATTGCCACTACTAAGACTAACCAATATAACATCAATGCTACCACCTGTAATACATAATTAAACTGGCCATAAATGGAACTGCTTAAGCTAGCACGAACTTTAACACTAACACTAATAATACAACCACTAAGCTACCAATAGGACCACTAAGCTACCACCAATGCCATTACTAAGACTAACCAATATTACATCAATGCTACCACCTGTAATACCATAATTAAACTGGCCATAAATGGAACTGCTTAAGGTAGCACGAAGTTCAAAACCAACACCAATAATACCACTACCAATTCTCCTGCAAAGATTACCCCTTTCAATGCTATCAATTGCACTAATAAGAGCACCAGGACCAATGGCACCATCAATGCCAGCAAATCCACTACTAATATTATCGTTTCTGGTACCACCAATGTATCCACTAAAGATGCTAGTCATGCTGCCACCAATCCCACTATTAAAACTACCCAATATACCACTAATGCTACTATCACTTATGCCATTATTAAAATTACCACCAATGATACTCCTTAAGTTAACACGAACTTCACCACCAACAATCCCACCACCAATTCCACTCCTAAGATTATGACTACTAGTGCCACCAATTGGACTAGTAAAATTACCATCACCAGTGACACCGCCAACAATATTACTACTGGAATCAAGAAAAACCACAACTCTATACTTTTCAAATAGTTACGGATCTATAGAAGTTACTAAGCAACATGTTCTAGTGAGGCTGAAAATGGTGACCCTACAAATTCATGTATTGAAAATATAAGTTCTTCCAACACTAAAAAATTTCCCAAACAAAGGCTATATCTCTATCAAGTAAGAAATCTCATTTTCAACCATGTGTGTTGTGAAATGAAGTTAAAAAGTGATGGGGCTTCGTGAGATGGGAAACTCCTAATATAAGTAAACTTGGTGTTTAATTAGGTCAACAAAGAGTAATTTAGAGTTGTTTGTTTTATATACATTAGAAAAAAAATACACCCCACATAGATCCACTTGTACTATCTACATTTATATTAATAATATATATTGGCATGGTAAAAGTTAAAGAATAATAAAGAAACCTGACACCGTACATTGATGAAGAGAAAGGGAAGGCACTTGGAGCATTTTCTTCATTATTTTAATAGCATTTTCCTCTGAAAATGTCTCTAAAGTAAGGTTATACATAAACATAAAATAAATTTAATAGTATAATTCAACAAATATGAACATAAAATAAAATAATGTGTGGGCTTCTTTTTTATAAATTTTCATTTTTTTCATATATCATGTATTTGATTATTTATGAGGAACAAAAAAAAATGACTACAAATGTAATTGTTTTTTTTCTAACCTTGACATATAATCTTGAAAGGATAATTCTTGACATAAAGGTCATGTAAAAACAAATACAAGTGACATTCCATGTAAATCTACATACATATATACAAGGAAAATGGGATACTTATTTTAGTGTTTGATTTCTACCAAAAGTTTGTGCAAATAACACATATGAAAAGAAAATGAAGAATCAGGGAAATATAAATTATTACCTTAACTTTGTTAAACAATATGACTAATATGACTAAACTGTTCATCTTTTTCACTGCAGTTTTTCAGCCCCCAGGCCTCCACAACAAACGTGTGATATGAACATATAGTCCACAATATCCAAAAATGTAAAATAGAGATGAGCATAGAGATTTAGTGTTTGACTGAGTTTTTCAAATGCATAACTACACCTATTATTAAATTCTAGTGATAAAATAAATATATATTAAATTAAAATTATTCACATATAAATTAAAACAATTTTTTAACCTTACTTAAATATTTTAGATAACTAGAAATGTTTATTTTTAATATAAAAATACGTCTTTAGATTTAATAACAAATCTATATAATAAAATATTATTTTCCTTATATAACCAAATAATTAAAAATGCAAAAAATGTATATATATATATAATTAAAAAATCATGGTTATTACATTCTACCCTCCTTAAAAAAATTAGGTCCCCAAATTTAAACATACCAAAAACATTTAATGATACCAAAAATATTTCTGCATGGAGAAAGTCAGAAAATATTTAACCAAAAAAAAATAAAAGTAGTTTTTTTGGAAACAGAAATAACTAAACTCATAACTAGTTAAGCCTAAAAGGGTAGTCTACAGAAGCTAACCTAGCCTCTGAATACCAACTGTAATACCCCAACTTTTCACAAAATAGTTATACTTAAATATTTAGCTAAGACTCGAAATTAAATCCATAATAAGAATAACTTTCTAGTTTTTCATAAATTTCTAAAATCGCAGATAGAAATAAAATCATCTAAGTTGAAAATAAAGCAAATCTTGGGAGACGGAGCTCCAATACAAACATAATCACTAAAATATTGTTCCAAAGCATCCACCTTTAAGATGTTGCAAAAGCTAAGCACTGAAAATTTGTGACTAATGTGCCAAGAGCCCAGCAAGAAAACAGTTCTACACTAGTGGATCAAGTATCATAATTTTATAAAATAAAAATCATTTTCCAAAATCCATATGACATAAGATATAAAATTCCACACCTCGGTAAGGCCACAAATACCTGGTGACACACTATCAAAAGTTCATAATTTCTGTGAATAATGGGCCCTTAATGAGAGAGTGTGCTCTCCCGAAGCCATTCCCTAGTAAGCCCCTTAATGAGAGAGTGTCTCTCCGTAAGCCATCATAAGTAGCACTCCCTAGTAATATCAAAAACGCTAGTTCCCGAACTATACCCAATTACTAACTGGTTCATAAGTTAGAGCTCACTGGGAATTCTTATTTGTAAAACAGGGTACTTGATCCATAAATTTTAAAACAAAAGAAGTGCAAAAATATTAAAAAGATTTTAAATTAAATAAAGTGTGAAGAGTTAACTTACGTTAATAACAATATCTGCCAAATTATGTTGCCAAAATGAACCTACACATACACACATACAGTTAATATAATAATCAGAATGTTAACATGTACATCCCACTAAGCTAACCACACTTTAACTTTATAAAACTTAACCCATAATAACAATTAAATGTCATTACAAGTAACAAAATAAATTCATATTGACATATAAATACGACCATTCTCATATAATAGTTCAAAATAGTGTACCGACAAAAAAAAAAACTCAACACTTAAATACATTATATATAATAATAATAAATCAATTATATGTAAACTATTTAAATTCAGAATAAAATAGATGTACATTTAATATTTACTATCTATATAATCCTTAAAATAAAGTAACAAAGATAAATAAAATAGGTAACATATGCTTATGATTATGAAAGTGGACAAAATATAAATATTGGTGTATAAAATTTTCATAACCTTACCTGTGAAAATATCATTATACAAAATAAGTATAATCAATTTAATAAATGAGCATATATTTAATTGGTGCACTAATCTAAATGCATATCTAAATCAAACATATTTTAACATATAACATATGAATTATTATGCATGCACAAAACACATAATTATAAACATAAATTCATGCATTAAATATTTACAAAAAAAATGGTTATTATTAAGTAAAACATTTAATAATCAACATCAAAGTAAATGATTAAATTAAGTAAACTATAATGTTATACAAATAACCATGGAACTAAATAATAAAAAAAACTAATAACAAGTGAATTAGAATAGTGATACATAAGTTCACAAAAATGTAATTTAATTATATATATATATATATATAGAAGTATGCAATAAACATGTGAAATACATAAATACAAATATAGGAAATACAACATACCTAAAAGAGAAGATGTTATACAGACATAAAATGATATGCTAATAGCCTATTTATACACAAGTTGGTTGACTGAGTTTTTCAAATACACATAACACGTACTAATAAATATACACAACATAACTACACCTATTATTAAATTCTAGTGATAAAATAAATATTATTAAATTAAAATTATGCACATATAAATTAAAACAATTTTTTTAACCTTACTTAAATATTTTAGATAACTAGAAATGTTTATTTTTAATAAAAAATATGCGTCTTTAGATGTAATAACAAATCTATATAATAAAAATTATTTTTCTTATATAACCAAATAATTAAAAATGCGAAAATGTATATATATATATAATTACAAAAATCATGGTTATTACAAAATTGATCATGGTAATGATGAAGATATCCTACAAATTGATGCTCTTTTACTTAAAAAGTTTAGAAATATGGGCTATATAGACTTCAAAAAAAATGTTTTAGAAAAAAAGGCTCTACTTCCTCCAACTTTATTTTGATAAGAGGAATTAAAGAAAGAATTATGGCAAGGAGTCAAGGTATGGGAAAATTACAAGTCAAAGATCAAGTGCTATAATTGTGATGAAGTCAGACACTTTGCTGCTCATTCAGAAAGCCAAACGCTAAGAAGAAGCAAGCCTTGATCAGCAAGAAGAAGAATTGAAGCAAGTTTTGACCAGAAGAACAATTGGGATGATACATTACAAGAGTACAAACTATGCTCACAAAAAATTGCATAATGTTCTATTATAAAGGGCTTTTCTAAATTTTAGGTAAAAGTTACAAAATAAACTAATGGAGATTAAATAATTTAAACATGTATATTTTATTTTATGGAATGATATTATCTTGTTAAACTAACACTGTTGAACAATCAACTTTTGGAAATTTATATGAATTATTCATAGTAAAGTCAATATTTATTTAAATTAAAATGATATCAATAGTATAAATTTTTGTTTATGATTTTCTTGCTAATAAAATATGTTAAACACATTATTGAGACGTCATTTTAAGGATAAACTAAAGAACATGAACTCATAAATTGTTATGATAAAAACAAACACATTATTCTCAAATCTACTTACTCAAATTTACAAGGAAAATACAATATTGTAAAAAATAAAACTTAAATAATCATCATAAACATATTTATGTCAAGATAAAATATGTAAATATGGTTAATCTTGAATTATAAAGTAACTTATATAAAATATGTAAATATCAAGATTAATGAATACTGATATGTCTTTTCTAAAAAATACACAACATTAATAAATGAATAAGAAAATAATTTATATAGTGAATATGAAAAAAAATTATTTTATCTTTATCGCCTCCCAACAACACCTATTATTTTACAAAAAATATAAATTTAAACAATTCGATAAAAATAATGAACAATTATCCGGTATCCAATTTAAAGTCCAATTATATAACAGCTAAATTGACTAATTATTATTGAATGAATATATGTAAATAAGGTACTTAATATTGATAAATGATATAAAAATACATTATATTTAGTGTCAAATATAAACCATAAAAAATTGAAAAACTCGTCTGATTCGATCTTAAGAAAGTCATATTTAAAACGCCCTGAAGCTGCTTGAACATCTATTTTATTATAAACTTTGCTTCTCTCCTAAAGAGAAAAAACTTGGATTTACACAAATTTGGAATTTTAAAAATATCGAAAAAAAATTTGATAGTTTTATTTTTCATCCATTTTGTACACTAAAATATTTTGGGATAAATTCTAAATGGGAAACAATTCTACACATCTTTAATATATTAAAAGAAAATTTAATAAATGTACATTTTTTTGAAGAAATGAAAAGTAATAAAATTAAGTTTTTTACATATATCTAATTCGGAAGTGCTGTAATTTGCGCCATTCTTGGCCCTCAAAATTTTGTATAAAAATCCAAATTCAATAGTTTTTTAGAAAAATTGATTTGATCCAAATTCTAAATATGTAAATTAATAAATCCACCCTTAACACTATTTAATTTATCTTTATTAAAATTATTAAATATTTATCTTTTAAGTTTAAATGAACATTTATCTTTTTTAGTTAAAATAAATTAGTCAATTAAATTATAATTATTATGTTCCCACTATGGCTTATTGGCTTTCTATTCTACCAAAATTTTATTTTTGTTTGCTAATAGATCCTATAATATTTCTCACTTTGTAAGTCAAGAGTTATTATTGGTATTTAAGCAAGCAAAATAACTTTTAATTGGATTTATCTTCTTGTACCTAGATAATCCATCAAGAAACTAACAATTCATGTTTTCAATAGAATTGGTGGGACCAAAATTCAAGACTTGTTCCACTAAAACCAAGTCCTAACAACACTTTAAATACTCATTTAAATTTGATAAAATTTACATAAAAATAAGTCAACAAAGAAACATGCAAATCAATACAAGAAGCAGTGTTTAAGATATAGCAAGTCTACTATAGACCACCCCACATGAAGCATGTTTTTTACATAGTATTTAGCATAAAATGATTTAGAAATAGTAATAGTTGCTGCAATCACTAATGGGGAATTCAGAGGATTGAATTATTGGCATGTTGTTCTCCAAGTATGCAAGAGCACAACCCCACTTCCAAGTTGTACCAAGTAACCAACATCCTTAAGAATCATCTCCATACTAGTAAGACAACCTATCACTTGCAACTACAAAAAACACCGGTAAGTTTATAGTAGAATATTTATAAATATTTCATTGTTTTTCGAAATGGTTAGTAAGAGGTAAATAGTGAGAAAATATTTATAACTTGTCTAGTTTATGAGTGATTGTGTAGTCTTAGCAAAAGGAAGTAGGGTACAAGGTTATGGCTCATATTATGGATTTGACATAGTTTTGTTAAAGCTTCTCAAAGAGAATTAAGGAACTAACATATTTTACTATTAATCTTGTCTCTGGTCAATATGTAGATTCAACAAAATCTATAACATTGAATATATGAAATGACAATATACCTCATTTAGATTTCTCACATGATCTATCCTCGAATCCTTTCATGCTACTTTATTAAGTCCAAGCCATAAGATCCAGTTGTATCATTCTATGCCCTTCTAATAACTTCTCAACTATCAATGTAAGCAGGTACCATAACCGCAGTAACAATATGACTAATATGACTAAACCGTTCATCTTTCTCAGTGCAGTTTTTCAGCCCCCAGGCCTCCACAACAAACCTGTGATATGAACATATAGTCACACAATATCCAAAAATGTAAAATAGAGATGAGCACAGAATAATCCGATTCTTAAAATTCTGTAAGCAATTAGATGATGAAATAAAAATCGACTACAATTAAAATCATTGTACTTGTAATTCTTAAATCATCTATAAACTGAACTGGTTTGTAATATTTACATTGTATCTACAAATAATTGTTTTAACATGTTTCCACTTTCTATGCATCTCACAAAGAATACATAATCAAACAAAAAATATTTTCAGTGTTTTGCTTAAGCTGCATACAAGAATAAAGCATTTAACTTGTTGTTGTTGCAAGGGGAGTGTGCCTTACTATTACGTTATCAAGTCTTTCCTCGAATATTAGATCAAGTGATGCTTGAGACCAAATAAAAGTTGAATGGAACGAGTACAAAATCTCGTGTTCAATTTGTTTCACCTATTTGGCTCTCATTACATAAGCAACTCATGACTTCTTGTTTATATATAAAAATAATATATAAGACTCTGTGTTAGGAGGGTTAGGAGGGTCAGATATATTTCAACATATAAAGTGAATTCAATAATTATTATAGTTTAGAATCAAGAATATATGATCACATTTTGTATAATACAACTTATGTATTATAGCCACTATCAGATATTGTGGCTTATGAATTTTTGCACATAAAATTATATAATAACGCTATGTTAAATCGTAGAAAATATAAAAACACTTTCCATGATAATCAAAAATTAATAACTTTCGGTTCTTTGAGAACAACTTTGTCATCAATATCACCAACACCAAAAAATGCTTGATGTACCAATGAATCATCATTCTTTGGAGCAGAATATCAAAATATCCACAATTTATTTAAGTTCCTCCTTAAGAGAATGGTAATGTGTGATATGATAGCTGAGTAATGGTATTTGATTTCTTAAACCTTAAATCTAAATATGGTTAACAATATGGAAATTAAAATTAATTTAAATTTAAAATAAATAAGAAAATAGTAGAGATGATAGAAACATTACAATTTTTCATATTTTAGTGGATTATAGAGTGTTGTATACATGTATGTCTCAATAGATGGAGGCTCTAATTTTTATAATGTAGTACTTTGCAATGAAGAAATTTGATCAAAATTAAAGAGTGGTTATTAATTAGAGAGACACATTGTGTTCAATTTAGTTTTACTTACACATATCTCAACAAATCAATTCTATGTTAAAATCCTTTTATCCATATAAATTAACAATTAAGTGCTACTGGCGATACTTGAATCTGGAACATGGTGAAAAGGAGAAAATAAGTGTACCAAAGTTGTTTAAGTTGTAAAAGAGAACTTTAATCGTTGTATCATAAATCTCCATTTCAACCATTCTAATGCCATAAAAATATCAATTCTTAACCCAGCCACGCCCTTTTTTTCCCTTGTGACTTCAAATGCATCACTATATTATGAACTAATAGCCTCCCTTCATTAAAAGCACTCTGTTTGTTAGACACTGTCTAGATTAAACATAGTTTGAACTTATTCACCACCACCTTCGACAGTATGCGCATCAGAACATTATAAAGATAGATAGGTCGAAGATCCTTCCATATGTTTCAGTTGTTTAACCTTAGGAATAAGACATACAAGCCTATGATTAGTTCCCTTGGCCCATGTGGTGTATCAAAGAAAATCTGACAAAATAGAACAACATATCTTTAAAAATATTTCAATACGTTTGAAAAATGCTGGGTTCGACCCATGTGGATCTAGTGACTTGTATTGATGCATGAAAAAGACTACATTCTTAACTTCCTCCTCCCTAATAGGTAACATGACCTAGTGATTGTGAAATAATAATTAAAAAAAGTTTGCAAAAAGGGTAAAATTTGACACGACCTTAATCTAATAACCATATATCAAACAAAACGGTAAAATTTAACATAAATTTAAACAACTTACCTGAGCAAAAACAAAACAATGTAAAGCCATAGGGAAAAACATATGTGTGTGTACTATCCAACTAAATCATAGTGGAAGACATGTAGATGTGGAGTCCATAACAAGGAATATCATATATGCATGTCCTATAATTACAATATACATGTTTGTCTTGTCGTGGTTTCGGTATTTTTGTTTATAACTATGAGAAAAAGCAAAAGCGACCAAATCGAGATGTTCCTCCAAGACTCTGATGTTTTACCTTGAGGAGAAGATGTTTTTTTTATGAGTCTATTTGATCCAAGTTTGTGGAGAAACCACCCTGCAAAGAGAAAGTCAGGTACCGGGTTTTGTAAATAACAATCTGAGAATCTCAGATTGTAATTTAATTTAATTCCTTATCACCAAATGATAAGGAGTTGTAAAAAAAAAGCACAAAATGTTTTACCTATCCAAGGGAATCCATGTTATAAAAGATGGCAACCTTTCCACTTTTGCTAACTTGATACATTTCCCTGTAGTAGGTAGCAAGGTCATAGTTGTGGATCAATGTCCTCCACCAATACTATAGTTGTTATTTTCTTCGTTATTTGTATTAATAACATATCGCCTCTCCGTCCTTGAACTATTCTTATTATCGACACTTGTGGTATCTCTTCTTTCAAGACATTTGTTCTCATTTCCCGTAGCTCGGGTCATCTTCTCACAATTTTCTTTTATCTTTTTCTAAAATGAAACGAGTAAAAAAAATTATAAGATGTGAATTATAATAACACTTGCTTAATTGATTCTTAATAAACAATTATACAAACACCTTTATATGACCTAGGCGATTGGACACAAGTTTTTTATTTAACGATTCAATATATAATAAAACATCTGAAAGTATTGAATTTCTTCTTTGTAGTACTTCATTCTATAAAGATTAACAAACTATCAGAAGACCGAGCAAACAAAAAGTCCAAAATACAAATTCTACTATTACAACCACAAGTGATACCTTAAAATTTCATACCACTGTCATTCCAAACAATTCCCAATACAACTCAGAACTGATAATAAGACACGATTGACACATAAACATGATTTAATAAAGATCCCAAACACAAAATAACATAGAAAGAGAAAAGCAAGGAGGTAAATTAAATAATAATTAACAATAATCGACCAAATTTAATCTTCTCCTAAATTAAATTTAGTGAATTTAAAGAACTTTAGGAAAGATGATTTGGGGAAAAAATACATTCCGTTCAAGGTTTAATCTTTTCGGAGATTTAATCTTCTTGGAGCTTTAGTCTTTACAAAGATTTAATATTCAGTGTTTGAGAGAAATATTTCAGCAAAGATTTAATCTTTCGCCGCAGTGGAGATTGTTTGACAGTCCGTGTTTTTTTATATTATTTAATTGACAGCCGGGAAAAACAATTTCAGCAAGCCCGCTCACAAGTTTTGAACAAGACCGCCTAACTTTTGGGCCCAAATCTCTGATCTACTGTAACGATTATATAATGTATTCCAATAACATATATTTGTAACTACCTCAAAATTTTGTTGATTCAGTTGCAATGTTTTTAAAATCCCTTGCAATAGACATGAAATCACCTTTCAACCACAACATTTTTTAGATAGTTTTTAGAAATCTGGTTGCGAAAGCAATTCTATGGTATAGTGAACTAAACCTTGTATAACCATTATTCTTTAATACCTGATTCTCCTACAGGCTGGAAGCTATTCCTCATACATACCCTTATATACTCTGGGGATATTTATGAATTGCTTTATGCTCTGAAATAAATGTTTTATCAACGTTAATTATGATTCTGTTTTATTGAATTATAATATTTATCATGTTGAATTGTTATAGAATTAGATAGCGTTCTAAATATGGAACATATTCGTGGTCAAACCAGATTGGTGGTCATATTAGGCCAATATGTGCCTTGGATCCAGTATAGAGAACAGAGCTGTGTGCCTTAATCGGGTTAGTGTGTCACTGATCAGCAGCCTAACCTTGGTTTTAAACTTAAAAATGAATATCCAATTCTAATAATTGCTTAACAAGGAACTTGATTCCTATGAATCATTTCAATTGATCATTGTTTACACTCAGTTATTGTTATATATTATAACTTGCTGAGCTAGTTAGCTCACCCTTGTGAATCTATTTACATTATTCTATAGTTAAAATGGAAATTATTGGTAATGAGGACCCCCCAGTCCAGTATACGATCTAAGATTCCAGGTTGAGTTGGATCGAGCTAGTTTGAGTTATCCAAGTTTCTAAGAATGATTTCATTTTCAGTTGTAAGTTAAACTAGTTGGGATTTGGTATGATGTAATAAAAGTCAAGGTTGTGGCTGGTTTCATACTTTAACCTGTTGTGACTGTGCTTGCGTAAATAACAGTAATTGCATATAATATTTCATATACAGGTTTATATAATATATGTGTTGTGAACCCCAAACTTCTTACCTGGGTTTGGAGGGCGTCACAACCACCATCTCCGAAGCTAAATCAACTCATAATATTACATAATATACAACCAGTGCTACCCCTAAAGCTACTAGAAATGCTACCATAAATTTCCACTACTAAGACTAACCAATATAACATCAATGCTACCACCTGTAATAACATAATTAAACTGGCCATAAATGGAACTGCTTAAGCTAGCACGAAATTTAACACTAACACTAATAATACAACCACTAAGCTACCAATAGGACCACTAAGCTACCACCAATGCCATTACTAAGACTAACCAATATTACATCAATGCTACCACCTGTAATACCATAATTAAACTGGCCATAAATGGAACTGCTTAAGGTAGCACGAAGTTCAAAACCAACACCAATAATATCACTACCAATTCTCCTGCAAAGAATACCCCTTTCAATGCTACCAATTGCACTAATAAGAGCACCAGGACCAATGGCACCATCAATGCCAGCAAATCCACTACTAATATTATCGTTTCTGGTACCACCAATGTATCCACTAAAGATGCTAGTCATGCTGCCACCAATCCCACTATTAAAACTACCCAATATACCGCCATTGCTACTATCACTTATTCCATTATTAAAATTACCACCAATGATACTCCATAAGTTAACACGAACTTCACCACCAACAATCCCACCACCAATTCCACTCCTAAGATTACAACTACTAGTGCCACCAATTGGACTAGTAAAATTACCATCACCAGTGACACCGCCAACAATATTACTACTGGAATCAAGAAAAACCACAACTCTATACTTTTCAAATAGTTACGGATCTATAGAAGTTACTAAGCAACATGTTCTAGTGAGGTTGAAAATGGTGACCCTACCAATTCATGTATTGAAAATATAAGTTCTTCCAACACTAAAAAATTTCCCAAACAAAGGCTACATCTCTATCAAGTAAGAAATCTCATTTTCAACCATGTGTGTTGTGAAATGAACTTAAAAAGTGATGGGGCTTCGTGAGATGGGAAACTCCTAATATAAGTAAACTTCGTGTTTAATTAGGTCAACAAAGAGTAATTTAGAGTTGTTTGTCTTATATACATTAGAAAAAAATACACCCCACATAGATCCACTTGTACTATCTACATTTATATTAATAATATATATTGGCATGGTAAAAGTTAAAGAATAATAAAGAAACCTGACACCGTACATTGATGAAGAGAAAGGGAAGGCACTTGGAGCATTTTCTTCATTGTTTTTGGAACTTGTTGCAAGTAGCAAGAAAAATATAATTCCTGTGAAAATGTCTCTTAAGTAAGGTTATACATAAACATAAAATAAATTTAATAGTACAATTCAACAAATATGAACATAAAATAAAAATAATGTGTGGGCTTCTTTTTTATAAATTTTCATTTTTTTCATATATCATGTATTTGATTATTTATGAGGAACAAAAAAAATGACTACAAATGTAATTGTTTTTTTTCTAACCTTGACATATAATCTTGAAAGGATAATTCTTGACATAAAGGTCATGTAAAAACAAATACAAGTGACATTCCATGTAAATCTACATACATATATACAAGGAAAATGGGATACTTATTTTAGTGTTTGATTTCTACCAAAAGTTTGTGCAAATAACACATATGAAAAGAAAATGAAGAATCAGGGAAATATAAATTATTACCTTAACTTTGTTAAACAACATCAATTGATGATAACCTGTAAACCTTATCCACTTAGTCCTCCACGAATTCATTTGATTAGTCCTCCACCAATTCATTTGGAAATGTGTTTAACTTTAGAGAACCAAAACACTCTTTCATAGAAAATACAAATAACTCCAAAACACTATTTCATAGCCATGTACAAATTCATTTTGTCTGTAAGGCGGCGGGCTTGTGCTCATATTAGGGTTTTACCTACCTTTTTAATCTTATATTTTGCAGGCCCAATTGTATATCATGGATTTCAATGGGCCCAATTTATTTTAAATTATTTTTTTATCTTAGTATCAATTTCCTATTACAAATTCAAATTTTTTCTTTTTGTAAAAATATAATTTAACAAAGTCTGCTCCATGTATTATACAAACTAATTGGGTGTTGATTTACAAACATAAGTAAACAAGCATTCCTTTAATTTATTTTGTATGGTAAATAAAAGGAGATTCTATAAATTAAGTGGTAAGAATTGTAGAAAAAACTTAACTAGAAATAATATTTTCTCAAAAATTTTTAAATTTTATTTAGTGAAATTATATATAAATTCCCTACTGACCTCAACTAATAAACCATAAAAAATTTGAAAAACCGATCTTAAGAAAGCCATATTTAAAAAGGCCTGAAGCTTCCTGAACATATATTTTATTATAAAACTTTGCTTCTCTCCTAAAGAGAAAAAACTTGGATTTACTCAAATTTGGAATTTTGAAAATATCGAAATAATTTTTTTGATAGTTTTATTTTTCATCCAATTTTTTACACTAAAATATTTTGGGATAAAATTCTAAATCGGAAAAAATTCTACACATCTTTAATATATTTAAAGAAAATTTAACAAATGTACATTATTTTTCGAAGAAATGAAAAGTAATAAAATTAAGTTTTTTACATATATCTAATTCGGATGGGTTGTAATTTGCGCCATTCTTGGGCCTCAAAATTTTGTATAAAATCCAAATTCATTAGTTTTTTAGAAAAATTGATTTGATCAAAATTCTAAATATGTAAATTTATTAAGCCACCCTTAACACTATTTAATATATCTTTATTCAAATTATTAAATATTTATCTTTTAAGTTGAAATGAACATTTATCTTTTTTAGTTGAAATAAATTAGTCAATTAAATTATAATTATTATGTTCCCACTGTGGCTTATAGGCTTTCTATTCTACCAAAATTTTATTTTTTTTTGCTAATACAACGTATAATATTTCTCACTTTGTAAGTCAAGAGTTATTATTACTATTTAAGCAAGCAAAATAACTTCTAATTGGATTTATATTCTTGAACCTAAATACATCAAGAAACTAACAATTCATATTTTCAATAGAATTACTCAGACCAAAATTCAAGACTTGTTCCACTAAAAACAAGTCCTAACAACACTTTAAATACTCATTTAAATTTGATAAAATTTATATAAAAATAAGTCAACAAAAAAAGATGCAAATCAATGCAAGAAGCAGTGATTAAGATATAGTAAGTCTACTATAGACCACGGCAGATGAAGCATATTTTTTACATAGTATTTAGCATAAAATGATTTAGAAATAATAGTTGGTGCCATCACTATTCGGGAATTCAATTGTCATGTTGTTCTCCAAGTATGCAGAAGGAGCAGTAACCCCACTTCCAAGTTGTACCAAGTAACCAACATCCTTAAGAATCATCTCCATACCAGTAAGACAACCTATCACTTGCAACTACAAAAAACACCCCTAAGTTTATAGTAGAATATTTATAAATATTTCATTGTTTTTCGAAATGGTTAGTAAGAGGTAAATAGAGAGAAAATATTTATAACTTCTCTAGTTTATGAGTGATTGTGTGGTCTTAGCAAAAGGAAGTAGGATACAAGGTTATGGCTCATATTATGAATTTGACATAGTTTTGTTAAAGCTTCTCAAAGAGAATTGAGGAACTAATATATTTTACTATTAATCTTGTCTCCGGTCAATATGTAGATGCAACAAAATCTATAACATTGAATATAAGAAATGACAATATACCTCATTTAGATTTCTCACATGATTTATCCTTGAATCCTTTCATGCTACTTTATTAAGTCCAAGCCATAAGATCCAGTTGTATCATTCTATGCCCTTCTAATAACTTCTCAACTATAAATGTAAGCAGGTACCATAACCGCAGTAACAATATGACTAATATGACTAAACTGTTCATCTTTCTCACTACAGTTTTTCAGCCCCCAGGCCTCCACAACAAACGTGTGATATGAACATATAGTCACACAATATCCAAAAATGTAAAACAGAGATGAGCACAGAATAATCGGATTCTTAAAATTCTGTAAGCAATTAGATAAGAAATAAAAATGGACTATAATTAAAATCATTGCACTTGTAATGCTTAAATCATCTATAAATTGAACTGGTTTGTAATATTTACATTGTATCTACAAATAATGGTTTCAACATGTTTCTACTTTCTATGCATCTCACAAAGAATACATAATCAAATAAAAAATATTTCCAGTGTTTTGCTTAAGCTGCATATAAGAATAAAGCATTGAACTTGTTGTTGTTGCAAGGGGAGTGTGCCTTGCTATCAGGTTATCAAGTCTTTCCTCAAATATTAGATCAAGTGATGCCTGAGACGAGATAAAAGTTGAATGGAACGAGTACAAAATCTCGTGTTCAATTTGTTTCACATTTTTGGCTCTCATTACATAAGCAACCATGACTTCTTGTTTATATATAAAAATAATCTGTGTTAGGAGGGTTAGCAGGGTCAGATATATTTCAACATATAAAATGAAATCAATAATTATTTTAGTTTGTTAGAATCAAGAATATATGATCAAATTTTGTGTAATACAACTTATGTATTATAGCCACTATGAGATATTGTCGCGTCTGAACTTTTGCACATAAAATTATATAATAACGCTATGTCATCTCGTAGAAATATATAAAAACACTTTCCAAGATAATCAAAAATTAATAACTTTCCGTTTGTCATCAATATCACAAACACCAAGAAAATGCTTGATATGATAAGGTTTTCTCCAAAAACTTTATCAAAATATCCCCAATTTATTTAAGTTCCTCTATAAGAGAATGGTAATGTGTGATATTATAGCTGAGTAATGGTATTTGATTTCTTAAACCTTAAATCTAATAAACATGGTTAACAATATGGAAATTAAAATTAATCTAAATTTAAAATAAATATGAAAATAGTAGAGATGATAGATACATTACAATTTTCCTGGTATTCTGGTGGATTATAGAGGATTATAGAATGTTGTATACATGTATGTCTCAATACATGGAGGCTCTAATTTTTTATAATGTAGTACTTTGCAATGGAGAAATTTGATCAAAATTAAAGAGTGGTTATTAATTAGAGAGACACATTGTGTTCAATTTAGTTTTACTTAAACATATTTCTCAACAAATCAATTCTATGTTAAAATCCTTTTTATCCATATAATTAACAAATTGAGTTCTTGTGTCGGATACTTGAATCTCGTACATGGTAAAAAGGAGAAAATAAAGTGTACCAAAGTTTTTTAAGTTGTAAAAGAGAAGTTTAATCGTTATATCAATAAATCTCCATTCCAACCTATCTTATGCCTTAAAATATCAATTCTTAACCCAGCAACACCCTTTTTTCCCTTGTGACTTCAAATGCAATCATTGTATTATGAGCTTATAGCCTCCTTTCATTAAAAGCGCTCTATTTGTTAGACAGTGTCTAGATTAAACATAGTTTGAACTTATTCACCACCACCTTCGACAGTATGCGCATCAGAACATTATAAAAATAGATAGGTCGAAGATCTTCCATATGTTTCAGTTGTTTAACCTTAGGAATAAGACATACAAGCCTACGATTTAGTTCCCTTGGCCCATGTCGTGTATCAAAGAAAATCTGACAAAATAGAACAACATATCTTTTAAAAATATTTCAATACGTTTGAAAAATGCCGGGTTCGACCCATGTGGATCTAGTGACTTGTATTGATGCATGAACAAGACTACATTCTTAACTTCCTCCTCCCTAATACGTACTATGATCTTATATATATATATAGAAGTATGCAATAAACATGTAAAATACATAAGTAAAAATATAGGAAATAGAATGTACCTGAAAAGAAGATGTTATATAGAGACAAAATGATATGCTAATAGCGTATTTATACACAAGTTGGTTCAACCAATACTAAGATTCAATGGGTTAGTGGGTACCTGATCACAAATTTAAACAAACATTAGTAAAACATTTAATCATAAGTAGCACTGCCTAGTAAGGTATAAAAGGCTAGTTCCGGAACTATATGCAATTACTAACTGGTTCATAAGTCAGAACTCACTGCGAATTCTTATTTGTAAAACAGCGTACTTGATCCATAAATTTTAAAATAAAAGCAGTGCAAAAATATTTAAAAGATTTTAAAATAAATAAAGTGTGAAGAGTTAACTTATCTTAATAGCAATATCTCCCAAATTATGTTGACAAAATGAACCTAGACATACACAAATACACTTAATATAATAATCATGATGTTAACATGTACATGCCACTAAGCTAACCACACTTTAACTTTATAAAGCTTAACCCATAATAACAATTAAATGTCAGTATAAGTAACAAAATAAATTCATATTGACATATAAATACGACCATTCTCATATAATAGTTCAAAATAGTGTACCCACAAATAAAAAAAACTCAACACTTAAATAAATTATATATAATAATAATAAATCAAGTATATGTAAACTATATAAATTAAGAATAAAATAGATGTACATTTAATATTTACTATCTATATAATCCTTAAAATAAAATAACAAAGATAAATAAAATAGGTAACATATGCTTATGATT
This sequence comes from Apium graveolens, assembly GCF_009905375.1. Taxonomy (NCBI): domain Eukaryota; kingdom Viridiplantae; phylum Streptophyta; class Magnoliopsida; order Apiales; family Apiaceae; genus Apium; species Apium graveolens. The sequence goes on from NW_027421748.1 coordinate 21,617, forward strand.
TTACAAGTGGCCAAAATATAAATATTGTTGTATAAATTTTCATAACCTTACGTGTGAAAATATCATTATACAAAATAAGTATAATCAATTTAATAAATGAGCATGTATTTAATTGGTGCAGGAATCTAAATGCATATCTAAATCAAACATATATTTAACATATAACATATGAATTATTATACATGCACAAAACACGTAATTATAAACATAAATTCATGCATTAAATATTTACAAAAAAAATGGTGATTATTAACTAAAATATTTAATAATCAACATCAAACTAAATGATTAAATTAAGTAAACTATAGTGTTATACACATAATCATGGAACTAAATAATAAAATAAACTAATAACAAGTGAATTAGAATAGTCATACATAAGTTCACAAAAATGTTATTTAATTATATATATATATATATATATATAGAAGTATGTAATAAACATGTAAAATACATAACTAAAAATATAGGAAATAGAACGTACGTGAAAAGAGAAGATGTTATATAGAGACAAAATGATATGCTAATAGCCTATTTATACACAAGTTGGTTCAACCAATACTCTCATTCAATGGGTTTGTGGGTACGTGATCACAAATTTAAACAAACATTATCTATTTGTTAAGATTTAGTGTTTGACTGAGTTTTTCAAATACACATAACACGTACTAATAAATATACCCAACATAACTACACCTATTATTAAATTCTAGTGGTAAAATAAATATATATTAAATTAAAATTATGCACATATAAATTAAAACAATTTTTTTAACCTTACTTAAATATTTTAGATAACTAGAAATATTTATTTTTAATATAAAAATACGCGTCTTTAGATTTAATAACAAATCTATATAATAAAATATTATTTTTCTTATATAACCAAATAATTAAAAATGCGAAAAATGTATATATATATAATTACAAAAATCATGGTTATTACATTCTACCCTCCTTAAAAAAATTAGGTCCCCAAATTTAAACATACCAAAAACATTTAATGATACCAAAAATATTTCTGCATCGAGAAAGTCAGAAAATATTTAACCAAAACAAAATAAAAGTAGTTTTTTTTTGAAACACAAATAACCAAACTCATAACTCACAGGTTAAACCTAAAAGGGCAGTCTACAGGAAGCTAACCTAGGCTCTAAATACCAACTGTAATACCCCAACTTTTCAGAAAATAGTTATACTTAAATATTCAGCTAAAACTCCAAATTAAATCCATAATAAGAATAAGTTTCTAGTTTTTCATAAATTTCTAAAATCTCACACAGAAATAAAATCATCTAAGCCGAAAATAAAGCAAATCTTGGGGACGCAGCTCCAATACAAACATAATCACTAAAATATTGTTCCAAAGCATCCACCTTTAAGATGTCATAAAAGATAAGCAACTGAAAATTTGTGAGTAATGAGGCAAGAGCCCAGCAAGAAAACAGTTCTACACTAGTGGATCAAGTATCATAATTTTATAAAACAAAAATAATTTTCGAAAATACATGTGACATAAGATATAAAATTCCATAGCTGCCTAACGCCATGACACAGTATCAAAAGAGGCATTATAAGTAGCACTGCGTAGTAAGGTATAAAAGGCTAGTTCCGGAACTATATGCAATTACTAACTGGTTCATAAGTCAGAACTCACTGGGAATTCTTATTTGTAAAACAGGTACTTGATCCATAAATTTTAAAAGTGCAAAAATATTTAAAAGATTTTAAAATAAATAAAGTGTGAAGAGTTAACTTATCTTAATAGCAATATCTCCCAAATTATGTTGACAAAATGAACCTAGACATACACAAATACACTTAATATAATAATCATGATGTTAACATGTACATGCCACTAAGCTAACCACACTTTAACTTTATAAAGCTTAACCGATAATAACAATTAAATGTCAGTATAAGTAACAAAATAAATTCATATTGACATATAAATACGACCATTCTCATATAATAGTTCAAAATAGTGTACCCACAAATAAAAAAAACTCAACACTTAAATAAATTATATATAATAATAATAAATCAAGTATATGTAAACTATATAAATTAAGAATAAAATAGATGTACATTTAATATTTACTATCTCTATAATCCTTAAAATAAAATAACAAAGATAAATAAAATAGGTAACATATGCTTATGATTATACAAGTGGCCAAAATATAAATATTGTTGTATAAATTTTCATAACCTTACGTGTGAAAATATCATTATACAAAATAAGTATAATCAATTTAATAAATGAGCATGTATTTAATTGGTGCAGGAATCTAAATGCATATCTAAATCAAACATATATTTAACATATAACATATGAATTATTATGCATGCACAAAACACGTAATTATAAACATAAATTCATGCATTAAATATTTACAAAAAAAATGGTGATTATTAACTAAAATATTTAATAATCAACATCAAACTAAATGATTAAATTAAGTAAACTATAGTGTTATACACATAACCATGGAACTAAATAATAAAATAAACTAATAACAAGTGAATTAGAATAGTCATACATAAGTTCACAAAAATGTAATTTAATTTATATATATATATAGAAGTATGCAATAAACATGTAAAATACATAAGTAAAAATATAGGAAATAGAACGTACCTGAAAAGAGAAGATGTTATATAGAGACAAAATGATATGCTAATAGCCTATTTATACACAAGTTGGTTCAACCAATACTCCCATTCAATGCGTTTGTGGGTACGTGATCACAAATTTAAACAAACATTATCTATTTGTTAAGATTTAGTGTTTGACTGAGTTTTTCAAATACACATAACACGTACTAATAAATATACCCAACATAACTACACCTATTATTAAATTCTAGTGGTAAAATAAATATATATTAAATTAAAATTATGCACATATAAATTAAAACAATTTTTTTAACCTTACTTAAATATTTTAGATAACTAGAAATATTTATTTTTAATATAAAAATACGCGTCTTTAGATTTAATAACAAATCTATATAATAAAATATTATTTTTCTTATATAACCAAATAATTAAAAATGCGAAAAATGTATATATATATAATTACAAAAATCATGGTTATTACATTCTACCCTCCTTAAAAAAATTAGGTCCCCAAATTTAAACATACCAAAAACATTTAATGATACCAAAAATATTTCTGCATCGAGAAAGTCAGAAAATATTTAACCAAAACAAAATAAAAGTAGTTTTTTTTTGAAACACAAATAACCAAACTCATAACTCACAGGTTAAACCTAAAAGGGCAGTCTACAGGAAGCTAACCTAGGCTCTAAATACCAACTGTAATACCCCAACTTTTCAGAAAATAGTTATACTTAAATATTCAGCTAAAACTCCAAATTAAATCCATAATAAGAATAAGTTTCTAGTTTTTCATAAATTTCTAAAATCCCACACAGAAATAAAATCATCTAAGCCGAAAATAAAGCAAATCTTGGGGACGCAGCTCCAATACAAACATAATCACTAAAATATTGTTCCAAAGCATCCACCTTTAAGATGTCGTAAAAGATAAGCAACTGAAAATTTGTGAGTAATGAGGCAAGAGCCCAGCAAGAAAACAGTTCTACACTAGTGGATCAAGTATCATAATTTTATAAAACAAAAATAATTTTCGAAAATACATGTGACATAAGATATAAAATTCCATAGCTGCCTAACGCCACAAATACCTGTGACACAGTATCAAAAGAGGCATCATAAGTAGCACTGCGTAGTAAGGTATAAAAGGCTAGTTCCGGAACTATATGCAATTACTAACTGGTTCATAAGTCAGAACTCACTGGGAATTCTTATTTGTAAAACAGGGTACTTGATCCATAAATTTTAAAATAAAAGCAGTGCAAAAATATTTAAAAGATTTTAAAATAAATAAAGTGTGAAGAGTTAACTTACCTTAATAGCAATATCTCCCAAATTATGTTGACAAAATGAACCTAGACATACACAAATACACTTAATATAATAATCATGATGTTAACATGTACATGCCACTAAGCTAACCACACTTTAACTTTATAAAGCTTAACCCATAATAACAATTAAATGTCAGTATAAGTAACAAAATAAATTCATATTGACATATAAATACGACCATTCTCATATAATAGTTCAAAATAGTGTACCCACAAATAAAAAAAACTCAACACTTAAATAAATTATATATAATAATAATAAATCAAGTATATGTAAACTATATAAATTAAGAATAAAATAGATGTACATTTAATATTTACTATCTCTATAATCCTTAAAATAAAATAACAAAGATAAATAAAATAGGTAACATATGCTTATGATTATACAAGTGGCCAAAATATAAATATTGTTGTATAAATTTTCATAACCTTACGTGTGAAAATATCATTATACAAAATAAGTATAATCAATTTAATAAATGAGCATGTATTTAATTGGTGCAGGAATCTAAATGCATATCTAAATCAAACATATATTTAACATATAACATATGAATTATTATGCATGCACAAAACACGTAATTATAAACATAAATTCATGCATTAAATATTTACAAAAAAAATGGTGATTATTAACTAAAATATTTAATAATCAACATCAAACTAAATGATTAAATTAAGTAAACTATAGTGTTATACACATAACCATGGAACTAAATAATAAAATAAACTAATAACAAGTGAATTAGAATAGTCATACATAAGTTCACAAAAATGTAATTTAATTTATATATATATATAGAAGTATGTAATAAACATGTAAAATACATAAGTAAAAATATAGGAAATAGAACGTACCTGAAAAGAGAAGATGTTATATAGAGACAAAATGATATGCTAATAGCCTATTTATACACAAGTTGGTTCAACCAATACTCCCATTCAATGCGTTTGTGGGTACGTGATCACAAATTTAAACAAACATTATCTATTTGTTAAGATTTAGTGTTTGACTGAGTTTTTCAAATACACATAACACGTACTAATAAATATACACAACATAACTACACCTATTATTAAATTCTAGTGGTAAAATAAATATATATTAAATTAAAATTATGCACATATAAATTAAAACAATTTTTTTAACCTTACTTAAATATTTTAGATAACTAGAAATATTTATTTTTAATATAAAAATACGCGTCTTTAGATTTAATAACAAATCTATATAATAAAATATTATTTTTCTTATATAACCAAATAATTAAAAATGCGAAAAATGTATATATATATAATTACAAAAATCATGGTTATTACATTCTACCCTCCTTAAAAAAATTAGGTCCCCAAATTTAAACATACCAAAAACATTTAATGATACCAAAAATATTTCTGCATCGAGAAAGTCAGAAAATATTTAACCAAAACAAAATAAAAGTAGTTTTTTTTGAAACACAAATAACCAAACTCATAACTCACAGGTTAAACCTAAAAGGGCAGTCTACAGTAAGCTAACCTAGGCTCTAAATACCAACTGTAATACCCCAACTTTTCAGAAAATAGTTATACTTAAATATTCAGCTAAAACTCCAAATTAAATCTATAATAAGAATAAGTTTCTAGTTTTTCATAAATTTCTAAAATCCCACACAGAAATAAATCATCTAAGCCGAAAATAAAGCAAATCTTGGGGACGCAGCTCCAATACAAACATAATCACTAAAATATTGTTCCAAAGCATCCACCTTTAAGATGTCGTAAAAGATAAGCAACTGAAAATTTGTGAGTAATGAGGCAAGAGCCCAGCAAGAAAACAGTTCTACACTAGTGGATCAAGTATCATAATTTTATAAAACAAAAATAATTTTCGAAAATACATGTGACATAAGATATAAAATTCCATAGCTGCCTAACGCCACAAATACCTGTGACACAGTATCAAAAGAGGCATCATAAGTAGCACTGCCTAGTAAGGTATAAAAGGCTAGTTCCGGAACTATATGCAATTACTAACTGGTTCATAAGTCAGAACTCACTGCGAATTCTTATTTGTAAAACAGGGTACTTGATCCATAAATTTTAAAATAAAAGCAGTGCAAAAATATTTAAAAGATTTTAAAATAAATAAAGTGTGAAGAGTTAACTTATCTTAATAGCAATATCTCCCAAATTATGTTGACAAAATGAACCTAGACATACACAAATACACTTAATATAATAATCATGATGTTAACATGTACATGCCACTAAGCTAACCACACTTTAACTTTATAAAGCTTAACCCATAATAACAATTAAATGTCAGTATAAGTAACAAAATAAATTCATATTGACATATAAATACGACCATTCTCATATAATAGTTCAAAATAGTGTACCCACAAATAAAAAAAACTCAACACTTAAATAAATTATATATAATAATAATAAATCAAGTATATGTAAACTATATAAATTAAGAATAAAATAGATGTACATTTAATATTTACTATCTATATAATCCTTAAAATAAAATAACAAAGATAAATAAAATAGGTAACATATGCTTATGATTATACAAGTGGCCAAAATATAAATATTGTTGTATAAATTTTCATAACCTTACGTGTGAAAATATCATTATACAAAATAAGTATAATCAATTTAATAAATGAGCATGTATTTAATTGGTGCAGGAATCTAAATGCATATCTAAATCAAACATATATTTAACATATAACATATGAATTATTATGCATGCACAAAACACGTAATTATAAACATAAATTCATGCATTAAATATTTACAAAAAAAATGGTGATTATTAACTAAAATATTTAATAATCAACATCAAACTAAATGATTAAATTAAGTAAACTATAGTGTTATACACATAACCATGGAACTAAATAATAAAATAAACTAATAACAAGTGAATTAGAATAGTCATACATAAGTTCACAAAAATGTAATTTAATTATATATATATATATAGAAGTATGTAATAAACATGTAAAATACATAAGTAAAAATATAGAAAATAGAACGTACCTGAAAAGAGAAGATGTTATATAGAGACAAAATGATATGCTAATAGCCTATTTATACACAAGTTGGTTCAACCAATACTCCCATTCAATGCGTTTGTGGGTACGTGATCACAAATTTAAACAAACATTATCTATTTGTTAAGATTTAGTGTTTGACTGAGTTTTTCAAATACACATAACACGTACTAATAAATATACACAACATAACTACACCTATTATTAAATTCTAGTGGTAAAATAAATATATATTAAATTAAAATTATGCACATATAAATTAAAACAATTTTTTTAACCTTACTTAAATATTTTAGATAACTAGAAATGTTTATTTTTAATATAAAAATACGCGTCTTTAGATTTAATAACAAATCTATATAATAAAATATTATTTTTCTTATATAACCAAATAATTAAAAATGCGAAAAATGTATATATATATAATTAGAAAAATCATGGTTATTACATTCTACCCTCCTTAAAAAAATTAGGTCCCCAAATTTAAACATACCAAAAACATTTAATGATACCAAAAATATTTCTGCATCGAGAAAGTCAGAAAATATTTAACCAAAAAAAAATAAAAGTAGTTTTTTTTTTGAAACACAAATAATCAAACTCATAACTCACAGGTTAAACCTAAAAGGGTAGTCTACAGGAAGCTAACCTAGGCTCTGAATACCAACTGTAATACCCCAACTTTTCAGAAAATAGTTATACTTAAATATTCAGCTAAAACTCCAAATTAAATCTATAATAAGAATAAGTTTCTAGTTTTTCATAAATTTCTAAAATCCCACACAGAAATAAATTCATCTAAGCCGAAAATAAAGCAAATCTTGGGGACGCAGCTCCAATACAAACATAATCACTAAAATATTGTTTCAAAGCATCCACCTTTAAGATGTCGTAAAAGATAAGCAACTGAAAATTTGTGAGTAATGAGGCAAGAGCCCAGCAAGAAAACAGTTCTACACTAGTGGATCAAGTATCATAATTTTATAAAACAAAAATAATTTTCGAAAATACATGTGACATAAGATATAAAATTCCATAGCTGCCTAACGCCACAAATACCTGTGACACAGTATCAAAAGAGGCATCATAAGTAGCACTGCCTAGTAAGGTATAAAAGGCTAGTTCCGGAACTATATGCAATTACTAACTGGTTCATAAGTCAGAACTCACTGCGAATTCTTATTTGTAAAACAGGGTACTTGATCCATAAATTTTAAAATAAAAGCAGTGCAAAAATATTTAAAAGATTTTAAAATAAATAAAGTGTGAAGAGTTAACTTATCTTAATAGCAATATCTCCCAAATTATGTTGACAAAATGAACCTAGACATACACAAATACACTTAATATAATAATCATGATGTTAACATGTACATGCCACTAAGCTAACCACACTTTAACTTTATAAAGCTTAACCCATAATAACAATTAAATGTCAGTATAAGTAACAAAATAAATTCATATTGACATATAAATACGACCATTCTCATATAATAGTTCAAAATAGTGTACCCACAAATAAAAAAAACTCAACACTTAAATAAATTATATATAATAATAATAAATCAAGTATATGTAAACTATATAAATTAAGAATAAAATAGATGTACATTTAATATTTACTATCTATATAATCCTTAAAATAAAATAACAAAGATAAATAAAATAGGTAACATATGCTTATGATTATACAAGTGGCCAAAATATAAATATTGTTGTATAAATTTTCATAACCTTACGTGTGAAAATATCATTATACAAAATAAGTATAATCAATTTAATAAATGAGCATGTATTTAATTGGTGCAGGAATCTAAATGCATATCTAAATCAAACATATATTTAACATATAACATATGAATTATTATGCATGCACAAAACACGTAATTATAAACATAAATTCATGCATTAAATATTTACAAAAAAAATGGTGATTATTAACTAAAATATTTAATAATCAACATCAAACTAAATGATTAAATTAAGTAAACTATAGTGTTATACACATAACCATGGAACTAAATAATAAAATAAACTAATAACAAGTGAATTAGAATAGTCATACATAAGTTCACAAAAATGTAATTTAATTATATATATATATATAGAAGTATGTAATAAACATGTAAAATACATAAGTAAAAATATAGGAAATAGAACGTACCTGAAAAGAGAAGATGTTATATAGAGACAAAATGATATGCTAATAGCCTATTTATACACAAGTTGGTTCAACCAATACTCCCATTCAATGCGTTTGTGGGTACGTGATCACAAATTTAAACAAACATTATCTATTTGTTAAGATTTAGTGTTTGACTGAGTTTTTCAAATACACATAACACGTACTAATAAATATACACAACATAACTACACCTATTATTAAATTCTAGTGGTAAAATAAATATATATTAAATTAAAATTATGCACATATAAATTAAAACAATTTTTTTAACCTTACTTAAATATTTTAGATAACTAGAAATGTTTATTTTTAATATAAAAATACGCGTCTTTAGATTTAATAACAAATCTATATAATAAAATATTATTTTTCTTATATAACCAAATAATTAAAAATGCGAAAAATGTATATATATAATTAGAAAAATCATGGTTATTACATTCTACCCTCCTTAAAAAAATTAGGTCCCCAAATTTAAACATACCAAAAACATTTAATGATACCAAAAATATTTCTGCATCGAGAAAGTCAGAAAATATTTAACCAAAAAAAAATAAAAGTAGTTTTTTTTTTGAAACACAAATAATCAAACTCATAACTCACAGGTTAAACCTAAAAGGGTAGTCTACAGGAAGCTAACCTAGGCTCTGAATACCAACTGTAATACCCCAACTTTTCAGAAAATAGTTATACTTAAATATTCAGCTAAAACTCCAAATTAAATCCATAATAAGAATAAGTTTCTAGTTTTTCATAAATTTCTAGAATCCCACACAGAAATAAATAATGAAAATAAAGCAAATCTTGGGGGACGCAGCTCCAATACAAACATAATCACTAAAATATTGTTCCAAAGCATCCATCTTTAAGATGTGGCAAAAGCTAAGCACCTGAAAATTTGTGAGTAATGAGGGAAGAGCCCAGCAAGAAAACAGTTCTACACTAGTGGATGAAGTATCATAATTTTATAAAACAAAAATAATTTTCGAAAATACATGTGACATAAGATATAAAATTCCACAGCTGCCTAACGCCACAAATACCTGTGACACAGTATCAAAAGAGGCATCATAAGTAGCACTGCCTACTAAGGTATTAAAGGCTAGTTCCGGAACTATATGTAATTACTAACTGATTCATAAGTCAGAGCTCACTGGAAATTCTTATTTGTAAAACAGGGTACTTGATCCATAAATTTTAAAATAAAAGCAGTGCAAAAATATTTAAAAGATTTTAAAATAAATAAAGTGTGAAGAGTTAACTTACCTTAATAGCAATATCTCCCAAATTATGTTGACAAAATGAACCTAGACATACACAAATACACTTAATATAATAATCATGATGTTAACATGTACATGCCACTAAGCTAACCACACTTTAACTTTATAAAGCTTAACCCATAATAACAATTAAATGTCAGTACAAGTAACAAAATAAATTCATATTGACATATAAATACGACCATTCTCATATAATAGTTCAAAATAGTGTACCCACAAATAAAAAAAACTCAACACTTAAATACATTATATATAATAATAATAAATCAAGTATATGTAAACTATATAAATTAAGAATAAAATAGATGTACATTTAATATTTACTATCTATATAATCCTTAAAATAAAATAACAAAGATAAATAAAATAGGTAACATATACTTATGATTATACAAGTGGCCAAAATATAAATATTGTTGTATAAATTTTCATAACCTTACGTGTGAAAATATCATTATACAAAATAAGTATAATCAATTAATAAATGAGCATGTATTTAATTGGTGCAGGAATCTAAATGCATATCTAAATCAAACATATATTTAACATATAACATATGAATTATTATGCATGCACAAAACACGTAATTATAAACATAAATTCATGCATTAAATATTTACAAAAAAAATGGTGATTATTAACTAAAATATTTAATAATCAACATCAAACTAAATGATTAAATTAAGTAAACTATAGTGTTATACACATAACCATGGAACTAAATAATAAAATAAACTAATAACAAGTGAATTAGAATAGTACATACATAAGTTCACAAAAATGTAATTTAATTATATATATATATATAGAAGTATGCAATAAACATGTAAAATACATAAGTAAAAATATAGGAAATAGAACGTACCTGAAAAGAGAAGATGTTATATAGAGACAAAATGATATGCTAATAGCCTATTTATACACAAGTTGGTTCAACCAATACTCCCATTCAATGCGTTTGTGGGTACGTGATCACAAATTTAAACAAACATTATCTATTTGTTAAGATTTAGTGTTTGACTGAGTTTTTCAAATACACATAACACGTACTAATAAATATACACAACATAACTACACCTATTATTAAATTCTAGTGGTAAAATAAATATATATTAAATTAAAATTATGCACATATAAATTAAAACAATTTTTTTAACCTTACTTAAATATTTTAGATAACTAGAAATGTTTATTTTTAATATAAAAATACGCGTCTTTAGATTTAATAACAAATCTATATAATAAAATATTATTTTTCTTATATAACCAAATAATTAAAAATGCGAAAAATGTATATATATATAATTACAAAAATCATGGTTATTACATTCTACCCTCCTTAAAAAAATTAGGTCCCCAAATTTAAACATACCAAAAACATTTAATGATACCAAAAATATTTCTCCATGGAGAAAGTCAGAAAATATTTAACCAAAAAAAAATAAAAGTAGTTTTTTTTTGAAACACAAATAACCAAACTCATAACTCACAGGTTAAATCTAAAAGGGTAGTCTACAGGAAGCTAACCTAGGCTCTGAATACCAACTGTAATACCCCAACTTTTGAGAAAATAGTTATACTTAAATATTGAGCTAAAACTCCAAATTAAATCCATAATAAGAATAAGTTTCTAGTTTTTCATAAATTTCTAGAATCCCACACAGAAATAAAATCATCTAAGCTGAAAATAAAGCAAATCTTGGGGACGCAGCTCCAATACAAACATAATCACTAAAATATTGTTCCAAAGCATCCACCTGTAGATGTCGCAAAAGCTAAGCACCTGAAAATTTGTGAGTAATGAGGCAAGAGCCCAGCAAGAAAACAGTTCTACACTAGTGGATGAAGTATCATAATTTTATAAAACAAAAATAATTTTCGAAAATACATGTGACATAGGATATAAAATTCCACAGCTGCCTAAAGCCACAAATACCTGTGACATAGTATCAAAAGAGGCATCATAAGTAGCACTGCCTACTAAGGCTATAAAAGGCTAGTTCCGGAACTATATGCAATTACTAACTGGTTCATAAGTCAGAGCTCACTGGGAATTGTTATTTGTAAAACACGTACTTGATCCATAAATTTTAAAACAAAAGCAGTGCAAAAATATTTAAAAGATTTTAAAATAAATAAAGTGTGAAGAGTTAACTTACCTTAATAGCAATATCTCCCAAATTATGTTGACAAAATGAACCTAGACATACACAAATACACTTAATATAATAATCATGATGTTAACATGTACATGCCACTAAGCTAACCACACTTTAACTTTATAAAGCTTAACCCATAATAACAATTAAATGTCAGTAAGTAACAAAATAAATTCATATTGACATATAAATACGACCATTCTCATATAATAGTTCAAAATAGTGTACCCACAAATAAAAAAAACTCAACACTTAAATACATTATATATAATAATAATAAATCAAGTATATGTAAACTATATAAATTAAGAATAAAATAGATGTACATTTAATATTTACTATCTATATAATCCTTAAAATAAAATAACAAAGATAAATAAAATAGGTAACATATGCTTATGATTATACAAGTGGCCAAAATATAAATATTGTTGTATAAATTTTCATAACCTTACGTGTGAAAATATCATTATACAAAATAAGTATAATCAATTTAATAAATGAGCATGTATTTAATTGGTGCAGGAATCTAAATGCATATCTAAATCAAACATATATTTAACATATAACATATGAATTATTATGCATGCACAAAACACGTAATTATAAACATAAATTCATGCATTAAATATTTACAAAAAAAATGGTGATTATTAACTAAAATATTTAATAATCAACATCAAACTAAATGATTAAATTAAGTAAACTATAGTGTTATACACATAACCATGGAACTAAATAATAAAATAAACTAATAACAAGTGAATTAGAATAGTCATACATAAGTTCACAAAAATGTAATTTAATTATATATATATATATAGAAGTATGCAATAAACATGTAAAATACATAAGTAAAAATATAGGAAATAGAACGTACCTGAAAAGAGAAGATGTTATATAGAGACAAAATGATATGCTAATAGCCTATTTATACACAAGTTGGTTCAACCAATACTCCCATTCAATGCGTTTGTGGGTACGTGATCACAAATTTAAACAAACATTATCTATTTGTTAAGATTTAGTGTTTGACTGAGTTTTTCAAATACACATAACACGTACTAATAAATATACACAACATAACTACACCTATTATTAAATTCTAGTGGTAAAATAAATATATATTAAATTAAAATTATGCACATATAAATTAAAACAATTTTTTTAACCTTACTTAAATATTTTAGATAACTAGAAATATTTATTTTTAATATAAAAATACGCGTCTTTAGATTTAATAACAAATCTATATAATAAAATATTATTTTTCTTATATAACCAAATAATTAAAAATGCGAAAAATGTATATATATATAATTACAAAAATCATGGTTATTACATTCTACCCTCCTTAAAAAAATTAGGTCCCCAAATTTAAACATACCAAAAACATTTAATGATACCAAAAATATTTCTGCATCGAGAAAGTCAGAAAATATTTAACCAAAACAAAATAAAAGTAGTTTTTTTTGAAACATAAATAACTAAACTCATAACTGGTTAAGCCTAAAAGGGCAGTCTACAGACGCTAACCTAGGCTCTGAATAGCAACTGTAATACCCCAACCTTTCAGAAAATAGTTATACTTAAATATTCAGCTAAAACTCCAAATTAAATCCATAATAAGAATAAGTTTCTAGTTTTTCATAAATTTCTAAATCGCAGACAGAAATAAAATCATCTAAGCTGAAAATAAAGCAAATCTTGGGAGACACACATAATCACTAAAATATTGTTCCAAAGCATCCACCTTTAAGATGTTGCAAAAGCTAAGGCACCTGAAAATTTGTGAGTAATGAGCGCCCAGCAAGAAAACAATTCTACAGATCAAGTATGATAATTTTATAAAATAAAATCATTTTCCAAAATCATATGACATAAGATATAAAATTCCACAGCTGGACTCTGGTAAACAATCAAAATACTGTGAACAGGCCTCAAAGAGTGTCTCTCCGAAGATCATAAGTAGCACTGCCTAGTAAGGTATAAAAGGCTAGTTCCGGAACTATATGCAATTACTAACTGGTTCATAAGTCAGAACTCACTGCGAATTCTTATTTGTAAAACAGGGTACTTGATCCATAAATTTTAAAATAAAAGCAGTGCAAAAATATTTAAAAGATTTTAAAATAAATAAAGTGTGAAGAGTTAACTTACCTTAATAGCAATATCTCCCAAATTATGTTGACAAAATGAACCTAGACATACACAAATACACTTAATATAATAATCATGATGTTAACATGTACATGCCACTAAGCTAACCACACTTTAACTTTATAAAGCTTAACCCATAATAACAATTAAATGTCAGTATAAGTAACAAAATAAATTCATATTGACATATAAATACGACCATTCTCATATAATAGTTCAAAATAGTGTACCCACAAATAAAAAAAACTCAACACTTAAATAAATTATATATAATAATAATAAATCAAGTATATGTAAACTATATAAATTAAGAATAAAATAGATGTACATTTAATATTTACTATCTATATAATCCTTAAAATAAAATAACAAAGATAAATAAAATAGGTAACATATGCTTATGATTATACAAGTGGCCAAAATATAAATATTGTTGTATAAATTTTCATAACCTTACGTGTGAAAATATCATTATACAAAATAAGTATAATCAATTTAATAAATGAGCATGTATTTAATTGGTGCAGGAATCTAAATGCATATCTAAATCAAACATATATTTAACATATAACATATGAATTATTATGCATGCACAAAACACGTAATTATAAACATAAATTCATGCATTAAATATTTACAAAAAAATGGTGATTATTAACTAAAATATTTAATAATCAACATCAAACTAAATGATTAAATTAAGTAAACTATAGTGTTATACACATAACCATGGAACTAAATAATAAAATAAACTAATAACAAGTGAATTAGAATAGTCATACATAAGTTCACAAAAATGTAATTTAATTATATATATATATATAGAAGTATGCAATAAACATGTAAAATACATAAGTAAAAATATAGGAAATAGAACGTACCTGAAAAGAGAAGATGTTATATAGAGACAAAATGATATGCTAATAGCCTATTTATACACAAGTTGGTTCAACCAATACTCCCATTCAATGCGTTTGTGGGTACGTGATCACAAATTTAAACAAACATTATCTATTTGTTAAGATTTAGTGTTTGACTGAGTTTTTCAAATACACATAACACGTACTAATAAATATACACAACATAACTACACCTATTATTAAATTCTAGTGGTAAAATAAATATATATTAAATTAAAATTATGCACATATAAATTAAAACAATTTTTTTAACCTTACTTAAATATTTTAGATAACTAGAAATATTTATTTTTAATATAAAAATACGCGTCTTTAGATTTAATAACAAATCTATATAATAAAATATTATTTTTCTTATATAACCAAATAATTAAAAATGCGAAAAATGTATATATATATAATTACAAAAATCATGGTTATTACATTCTACCCTCCTTAAAAAAATTAGGTCCCCAAATTTAAACATACCAAAAAC
Organism: Apium graveolens; assembly: GCF_009905375.1. Classification (NCBI taxonomy): domain Eukaryota; kingdom Viridiplantae; phylum Streptophyta; class Magnoliopsida; order Apiales; family Apiaceae; genus Apium; species Apium graveolens. The sequence continues at coordinate 37,805 of NW_027421748.1, forward strand.
ATTTAATGATACCAAAAATATTTCTGCATCGAGAAAGTCAGAAAATATTTAACCAAAACAAAATAAAAGTAGTTTTTTTTTGAAACACAAATAACCAAACTCATAACTCACAGGTTAAACCTAAAAGGGCAGTCTACAGGAAGCTAACCTAGGCTCTAAATACCAACTGTAATACCCCAACTTTTCAGAAAATAGTTATACTTAAATATTCAGCTAAAACTCCAAATTAAATCCATAATAAGAATAAGTCCCACACAGAAATAAAATCATCTAAGCCGAAAATAAAGCAAATCTTGGGGACGCAGCTCCAATACAAACATAATCACTAAAATATTGTTCCAAAGCATCCACCTTTAAGATGTCGTAAAAGATAAGCAACTGAAAATTTGTGAGTAATGAGGCAAGAGCCCAGCAAGAAAACAGTTCTACACTAGTGGATCAAGTATCATAATTTTATAAAACAAAAATAATTTTCGAAAATACATGTGACATAAGATATAAAATTCCACAGCTGCCTAACGCCACAAATACCTGTGACACAGTATCAAAAGAGGCATCATAAGTAGCACTGCGTAGTAAGGTATAAAAGGCTAGTTCCGGAACTATATGCAATTACTAACTGGTTCATAAGTCAGAACTCACTGGGAATTCTTATTTGTAAAACAGGGTACTTGATCCATAAATTTTAAAATAAAAGCAGTGCAAAAATATTTAAAAGATTTTAAAATAAATAAAGTGTGAAGAGTTAACTTACCTTAATAGCAATATCTCCCAAATTATGTTGACAAAATGAACCTAGACATACACAAATACACTTAATATAATAATCATGATGTTAACATGTACATGCCACTAAGCTAACCACACTTTAACTTTATAAAGCTTAACCCATAATAACAATTAAATGTCAGTATAAGTAACAAAATAAATTCATATTGACATATAAATACGACCATTCTCATATAATAGTTCAAAATAGTGTACCCACAAATAAAAAAAACTCAACACTTAAATAAATTATATATAATAATAATAAATCAAGTATATGTAAACTATATAAATTAAGAATAAAATAGATGTACATTTAATATTTACTATCTATATAATCCTTAAAATAAAATAACAAAGATAAATAAAATAGGTAACATATGCTTATGATTATACAAGTGGCCAAAATATAAATATTGTTGTATAAATTTTCATAACCTTACGTGTGAAAATATCATTATACAAAATAAGTATAATCAATTTAATAAATGAGCATGTATTTAATTGGTGCAGGAATCTAAATGCATATCTAAATCAAACATATATTTAACATATAACATATGAATTATTATGCATGCACAAAACACGTAATTATAAACATAAATTCATGCATTAAATATTTACAAAAAAAATGGTGATTATTAACTAAAATATTTAATAATCAACATCAAACTAAATGATTAAATTAAGTAAACTATAGTGTTATACACATAACCATGGAACTAAATAATAAAATAAACTAATAACAAGTGAATTAGAATAGTCATACATAAGTTCACAAAAATGTAATTTAATTTATATATATATATAGAAGTATGCAATAAACATGTAAAATACATAAGTAAAAATATAGGAAATAGAACGTACCTGAAAAGAGAAGATGTTATATAGAGACAAAATGATATGCTAATAGCCTATTTATACACAAGTTGGTTCAACCAATACTCCCATTCAATGCGTTTGTGGGTACGTGATCACAAATTTAAACAAACATTATCTATTTGTTAAGATTTAGTGTTTGACTGAGTTTTTCAAATACACATAACACGTACTAATAAATATACACAACATAACTACACCTATTATTAAATTCTAGTGGTAAAATAAATATATATTAAATTAAAATTATGCACATATAAATTAAAACAATTTTTTTAACCTTACTTAAATATTTTAGATAACTAGAAATATTTATTTTTAATATAAAAATACGCGTCTTTAGATTTAATAACAAATCTATATAATAAAATATTATTTTTCTTATATAACCAAATAATTAAAAATGCGAAAAATGTATATATATATAATTACAAAAATCATGGTTATTACATTCTACCCTCCTTAAAAAAATTAGGTCCCCAAATTTAAACATACCAAAAACATTTAATGATACCAAAAATATTTCTGCATCGAGAAAGTCAGAAAATATTTAACCAAAACAAAATAAAAGTAGTTTTTTTTGAAACACAAATAACCAAACTCATAACTCACAGGTTAAACCTAAAAGGGCAGTCTACAGTAAGCTAACCTAGGCTCTAAATACCAACTGTAATACCCCAACTTTTCAGAAAATAGTTATACTTAAATATTCAGCTAAAACTCCAAATTAAATCCATAATAAGAATAAGTTTCTAGTTTTTCATAAATTTCTAAAATCCCACACAGAAATAAAATCATCTAAGCCGAAAATAAAGCAAATCTTGGGGACGCAGCTCCAATACAAACATAATCACTAAAATATTGTTCCAAAGCATCCACCTTTAAGATGTCGTAAAAGATAAGCAACTGAAAATTTGTGAGTAATGAGGCAAGAGCCCAGCAAGAAAACAGTTCTACACTAGTGGATCAAGTATCATAATTTTATAAAACAAAAATAATTTTCGAAAATACATGTGACATAAGATATAAAATTCCACAGCTGCCTAACGCCACAAATACCTGTGACACAGTATCAAAAGAGGCATCATAAGTAGCACTGCCTAGTAAGGTATAAAAGGCTAGTTCCGGAACTATATGCAATTACTAACTGGTTCATAAGTCAGAACTCACTGGGAATTCTTATTTGTAAAACAGGGTACTTGATCCATAAATTTTAAAATAAAAGCAGTGCAAAAATATTTAAAAGATTTTAAAATAAATAAAGTGTGAAGAGTTAACTTACCTTAATAGCAATATCTCCCAAATTATGTTGACAAAATGAACCTAGACATACACAAATACACTTAATATAATAATCATGATGTTAACATGTACATGCCACTAAGCTAACCACACTTTAACTTTATAAAGCTTAACCGATAATAACAATTAAATGTCAGTATAAGTAACAAAATAAATTCATATTGACATATAAATACGACCATTCTCATATAATAGTTCAAAATAGTGTACCCACAAATAAAAAAAACTCAACACTTAAATAAATTATATATAATAATAATAAATCAAGTATATGTAAACTATATAAATTAAGAATAAAATAGATGTACATTTAATATTTACTATCTCTATAATCCTTAAAATAAAATAACAAAGATAAATAAAATAGGTAACATATGCTTATGATTATACAAGTGGCCAAAATATAAATATTGTTGTATAAATTTTCATAACCTTACGTGTGAAAATATCATTATACAAAATAAGTATAATCAATTTAATAAATGAGCATGTATTTAATTGGTGCAGGAATCTAAATGCATATCTAAATCAAACATATATTTAACATATAACATATGAATTATTATGCATGCACAAAACACGTAATTATAAACATAAATTCATGCATTAAATATTTACAAAAAAAATGGTGATTATTAACTAAAATATTTAATAATCAACATCAAACTAAATGATTAAATTAAGTAAACTATAGTGTTATACACATAACCATGGAACTAAATAATAAAATAAACTAATAACAAGTGAATTAGAATAGTCATACATAAGTTCACAAAAATGTAATTTAATTTTATATATATATATAGAAGTATGCAATAAACATGTAAAATACATAAGTAAAAATATAGGAAATAGAACGTACCTGAAAAGAGAAGATGTTATATAGAGACAAAATGATATGCTAATAGCCTATTTATACACAAGTTGGTTCAACCAATACTCCCATTCAATGCGTTTGTGGGTACGTGATCACAAATTTAAACAAACATTATCTATTTGTTAAGATTTAGTGTTTGACTGAGTTTTTCAAATACACATAACACGTACTAATAAATATACACAACATAACTACACCTATTATTAAATTCTAGTGGTAAAATAAATATATATTAAATTAAAATTATGCACATATAAATTAAAACAATTTTTTTAACCTTACTTAAATATTTTAGATAACTAGAAATATTTATTTTTAATATAAAAATACGCGTCTTTAGATTTAATAACAAATCTATATAATAAAATATTATTTTTCTTATATAACCAAATAATTAAAAATGCGAAAAATGTATATATATATAATTACAAAAATCATGGTTATTACATTCTACCCTCCTTAAAAAAATTAGGTCCCCAAATTTAAACATACCAAAAACATTTAATGATACCAAAAATATTTCTGCATCGAGAAAGTCAGAAAATATTTAACCAAAACAAAATAAAAGTAGTTTTTTTTTGAAACACAAATAACCAAACTCATAACTCACAGGTTAAACCTAAAAGGGCAGTCTACAGTAAGCTAACCTAGGCTCTAAATACCAACTGTAATACCCCAACTTTTCAGAAAATAGTTATACTTAAATATTCAGCTAAAACTCCAAATTAAATCTATAATAAGAATAAGTTTCTAGTTTTTCATAAATTTCTAAAATCCCACACAGAAATAAAATCATCTAAGCCGAAAATAAAGCAAATCTTGGGGACGCAGCTCCAATACAAACATAATCACTAAAATATTGTTCCAAAGCATCCACCTTTAAGATGTCGTAAAAGATAAGCAACTGAAAATTTGTGAGTAATGAGGCAAGAGCCCAGCAAGAAAACAGTTCTACACTAGTGGATCAAGTATCATAATTTTATAAAACAAAAATAATTTTCGAAAATACATGTGACATAAGATATAAAATTCCATAGCTGCCTAACGCCACAAATACCTGTGACACAGTATCAAAAGAGGCATCATAAGTAGCACTGCCTAGTAAGGTATAAAAGGCTAGTTCCGGAACTATATGCAATTACTAACTGGTTCATAAGTCAGAACTCACTGCGAATTCTTATTTGTAAAACAGGGTACTTGATCCATAAATTTTAAAATAAAAGCAGTGCAAAAATATTTAAAAGATTTTAAAATAAATAAAGTGTGAAGAGTTAACTTATCTTAATAGCAATATCTCCCAAATTATGTTGACAAAATGAACCTAGACATACACAAATACACTTAATATAATAATCATGATGTTAACATGTACATGCCACTAAGCTAACCACACTTTAACTTTATAAAGCTTAACCCATAATAACAATTAAATGTCAGTATAAGTAACAAAATAAATTCATATTGACATATAAATACGACCATTCTCATATAATAGTTCAAAATAGTGTACCCACAAATAAAAAAAACTCAACACTTAAATAAATTATATATAATAATAATAAATCAAGTATATGTAAACTATATAAATTAAGAATAAAATAGATGTACATTTAATATTTACTATCTATATAATCCTTAAAATAAAATAACAAAGATAAATAAAATAGGTAACATATGCTTATGATTATACAAGTGGCCAAAATATAAATATTGTTGTATAAATTTTCATAACCTTACGTGTGAAAATATCATTATACAAAATAAGTATAATCAATTTAATAAATGAGCATGTATTTAATTGGTGCAGGAATCTAAATGCATATCTAAATCAAACATATATTTAACATATAACATATGAATTATTATGCATGCACAAAACACGTAATTATAAACATAAATTCATGCATTAAATATTTACAAAAAAAATGGTGATTATTAACTAAAATATTTAATAATCAACATCAAACTAAATGATTAAATTAAGTAAACTATAGTGTTATACACATAACCATGGAACTAAATAATAAAATAAACTAATAACAAGTGAATTAGAATAGTCATACATAAGTTCACAAAAATGTAATTTAATTATATATATATATATAGAAGTATGTAATAAACATGTAAAATACATAAGTAAAAATATAGGAAATAGAACGTACCTGAAAAGAGAAGATGTTATATAGAGACAAAATGATATGCTAATAGCCTATTTATACACAAGTTGGTTCAACCAATACTCCCATTCAATGCGTTTGTGGGTACGTGATCACAAATTTAAACAAACATTATCTATTTGTTAAGATTTAGTGTTTGACTGAGTTTTTCAAATACACATAACACGTACTAATAAATATACACAACATAACTACACCTATTATTAAATTCTAGTGGTAAAATAAATATATATTAAATTAAAATTATGCACATATAAATTAAAACAATTTTTTTAACCTTACTTAAATATTTTAGATAACTAGAAATGTTTATTTTTAATATAAAAATACGCGTCTTTAGATTTAATAACAAATCTATATAATAAAATATTATTTTTCTTATATAACCAAATAATTAAAAATGCGAAAAATGTATATATATATAATTAGAAAAATCATGGTTATTACATTCTACCCTCCTTAAAAAAATTAGGTCCCCAAATTTAAACATACCAAAAACATTTAATGATACCAAAAATATTTCTGCATCGAGAAAGTCAGAAAATATTTAACCAAAAAAAAATAAAAGTAGTTTTTTTTTTGAAACACAAATAATCAAACTCATAACTCACAGGTTAAACCTAAAAGGGTAGTCTACAGGAAGCTAACCTAGGCTCTGAATACCAACTGTAATACCCCAACTTTTCAGAAAATAGTTATACTTAAATATTCAGCTAAAACTCCAAATTAAATCCATAATAAGAATAAGTTTCTAGTTTTTCATAAATTTCTAGAATCCCACACAGAAATAAAATGAAAATAAAGCAAATCTTGGGGGACGCAGCTCCAATACAAACATAATCACTAAAATATTGTTCCAAAGCATCCATCTTTAAGATGTGGCAAAAGCTAAGCACCTGAAAATTTGTGAGTAATGAGCGAAGAGCCCAGCAAGAAAACAGTTCTACACTAGTGGATGAAGTATCATAATTTTATAAAACAAAAATAATTTTCGAAAATACATGTGACATAAGATATAAAATTCCACAGCTGCCTAACGCCACAAATACCTGTGACACAGTATCAAAAGAGGCATCATAAGTAGCACTTGCCTACTAAGGTATAAAGGCTAGTTCCGGAACTATATGTAATTACTAACTGATTCATAAGTCAGAGCTCACTGGAAATTCTTATTTGTAAAACAGGGTACTTGATCCATAAATTTTAAAATAAAAGCAGTGCAAAAATATTTAAAAGATTTTAAAATAAATAAAGTGTGAAGAGTTAACTTACCTTAATAGCAATATCTCCCAAATTATGTGACAAAATGAACCTAGACATACACAAATACACTTAATATAATAATCATGATGTTAACATGTACATGCCACTAAGCTAACCACACTTTAACTTTATAAAGCTTAACCCATAATAACAATTAAATGTCAGTACAAGTAACAAAATAAATTCATATTGACATATAAATACGACCATTCTCATATAATAGTTCAAAATAGTGTACCCACAAATAAAAAAAACTCAACACTTAAATACATTATATATAATAATAATAAATCAAGTATATGTAAACTATATAAATTAAGAATAAAATAGATGTACATTTAATATTTACTATCTATATAATCCTTAAAATAAAATAACAAAGATAAATAAAATAGGTAACATATACTTATGATTATACAAGTGGCCAAAATATAAATATTGTTGTATAAATTTTCATAACCTTACGTGTGAAAATATCATTATACAAAATAAGTATAATCAATTAAATAAATGAGCATGTATTTAATTGGTGCAGGAATCTAAATGCATATCTAAATCAAACATATATTTAACATATAACATATGAATTATTATGCATGCACAAAACACGTAATTATAAACATAAATTCATGCATTAAATATTTACAAAAAAAATGGTGATTATTAACTAAAATATTTAATAATCAACATCAAACTAAATGATTAAATTAAGTAAACTATAGTGTTATACACATAACCATGGAACTAAATAATAAAATAAACTAATAACAAGTGAATTAGAATAGACATACATAAGTTCACAAAAATGTAATTTAATTATATATATATATAGAAGTATGCAATAAACATGTAAAATACATAAGTAAAAATAGAGGAAATAGAACGTACCTGAAAAGAGAAGATGTTATATAGAGACAAAATGATATGCTAATAGCCTATTTATACACAAGTTGGTTCAACCAATACTCCATTCAATGCGTTTGTGGGTACGTGATCACAAATTTAAACAAACATTATCTATTTGTTAAGATTTAGTGTTTGACTGAGTTTTTCAAATACACATAACACGTACTAATAAATATACACAACATAACTACACCTATTATTAAATTCTAGTGGTAAAATAAATATATATTAAATTAAAATTATGCACATATAAATTAAAACAATTTTTTTAACCTTACTTAAATATTTTAGATAACTAGAAATGTTTATTTTTAATATAAAAATACGCGTCTTTAGATTTAATAACAAATCTATATAATAAAATATTATTTTTCTTATATAACCAAATAATTAAAAATGCGAAAAATGTATATATATATAATTACAAAAATCATGGTTATTACATTCTACCCTCCTTAAAAAAATTAGGTCCCCAAATTTAAACATACCAAAAACATTTAATGATACCAAAAATATTTCTGCATCGAGAAAGTAGAAAATATTTAACCAAAAAAAAATAAAAGTAGTTTTTTTTTGAAACACAAATAACCAAACTCATAACTCACAGGTTAAACCTAAAAGGGTAGTCTACAAGAAGCTAACCTAGGCTCTGAATACCAACTGTAATACCCCAACTTTTCAGAAAATAGTTATACTTAAATATTGAGCTAAAACTCCAAATTAAATCCATAATAAGAATAAGCTTCTAGTTTTTCATAAATTTCTAGAATCCCACACACAAATAAAATCATCTAAGCTGAAAATAAAGCAAATCTTGGGGGACGCAGCTCCAATACAAACATAATCACTAAAATATTGTTCCAAAGCATCCACCTGGTGATGTCGCAAAAGCTAAGCACCTGAAAATTTGTGAGTAATGAGCCAAGAGCCCAGCAAGAAAACAGTTCTACACTAGTGGATGAAGTATCATAATTTTATAAAACAAAAATAATTTTCGAAAATACATGTGACATAGGATATAAAATTCCACAGCTGCCTAAAGCCACAAATATGTGTGACATAGTATCAAAAGAGGCATCATAAGTAGCACTGCCTACTAAGCTATAAAAGGCTAGTTCCGGAACTTTATGCAATTACTAACTGGTTCATAAGTCAGAGCTCACTAGGAATTCTTATTTGTAAAACAGGTACTTCATCCATAAATTTTAAAACAAAAGCAGTGCAAAAATATTTAAAAGATTTTAAAATAAATAAAGTGTGAAGAGTTAACTTACCTTAATATCAATATCTCCCAAATTATGTTGACAAAATGAACCTAGACATACACACATACACTTAATATAATAATCAGAATGTTAACATGTACATGCCACTAAGCTAACCACACTTTAACTTTATAAAGCTTAACCCATAATAACAATTAAATGTCAGTAAGTAACAAAATAAATTCATATTGACATATAAATACGACCATTCTCATATAATAATTCAAAATAGTGTACCCACAAATAAAAAAAACTCAACACTTAAATACATTATATATAATAATAATAAATCAAGTATATGTAAACTATATAAATTAAGAATAAAATAGATGTACATTTAATATTTACTATCTATATAATCCTTAAAATAAAATAACAAAGATAAATAAAATAGGTAACATATGCTTATGATTATACAAGTGGCCAAAATATAAATATTGGTGTAAAAATTTTCATAACCTTACGTGTGAAAATATCATTATACAAAATAAGTATAATCAATTTAATAAATGAGCATGTATTTAATTGGTGCACGAATGTAAATGCATATCTAAATCAAACATATATTTAACATATAACATATGAATTATTATGCATGCACAAAACACGTAATTATAAACATAAATTCATGCATTAAATATTTACAAGAAAATGGTGATTATTAACTAAAATATTTAATAATCAACATCAAACTAAATGATTAAATTAAGTAAATTATAGTGTTATACACATAACCATGGAACTAAATAATAAAATAAACTATTAACAAGTGAATTAGAATAGTCATACATAAGTTCACAAAAATGTAATTTAATTATATATATATATATAGAAGTATGCAATAAACATGTAAAATACATAAGTAAAAATATAGGAAATAAAACGTACCTAAAAGAGAAGATGTTATACAGAGATAAAATGATTTTCTAATAGCCTATTTATACACAAGTTGGTTAAACCAATACTCCGATTGAGGTTAGTGGGTACGTGATCACTAAATTTAAACAAACATTATCTCTTTGTTAAGATTTAGTGTTTGACTGAGTTTTTCAAATACATAACTACACCTATTATTAAATTCTAGTGATAAAATAAATATATATTAAATTAAAATTATGCACATATAAATTAAAACAATTTTTTTAACCTTACTTAAATATTTTAGATAACTAGAAATTTTATTTTTAATATAAAAATACGCGTCTTTAGATTTAATAACAAATCTATATAATAAAATATTATTTTCCTTATATAACCAAATAATTAAATATGCAAAAAATGTATATATATATAATTACAAAAATCATGGTTATTACATTCTACCCTCCTTAAAAAAATTAGGTCCCCAAATTTAAACATACCAAAAACATTTACTGATACCAAAAATATTTCTGCATCGAGAAAGTCAGAAAATATTTAACCAAAAAAAATTAAAAGTAGTTTTTTTTGGAAACATAAATAACTAAACTCATAACTGGTTAAGCCTAAAAGGGCAGTCTACAGACGCTAACCTAGGCTCTGAATAGCAACTGTAATACCCCAACCTTTCAGAAAATAGTTATACTTAAATATTCAGCTAAAACTCCAAATTAAATCCATAATAAGAATAAGTTTCTAGTTTTTCATAAATTTCTAAAATCGCAGACAGAAATAAAATCATCTAAGCTGAAAATAAAGCAAATCCTGGGAGACGAACATAATCACTAAAATATTGTTCCAAAGCATCCACCTTTAAGATGTTGCAAAAGCTAAGGCACCTGAAAATTTGTGAGTAATGAGCGCCCGAGCAAGAAAACAGTTCTACAGATCAAGTATGATAATTTTATAAAATAAAAATCATTTTCCAAAATCCATATGACATAAGATATAAAATTCCACACCTCGCTAAGCCACAAATACCTGGTGACACACTATCAAAAGTTCATAATTTCTGTGAATAATGGGCCCCTATTAAGAGAGTGTGCTCTCCCGAAGCCATCATAAGTAGCACTCCCTAGTAAGGTATCAAAAACGCTATTTCTGGAACTATACGCAATTACTAACTGGTTCATAAGTTAGAGCTCACTGCGAATTCTTATTTGTAAAACAGGGTACTTGATCCATAAATTTTAAAACAAAAGAAGTGCAAAAATATTTAAAAGATTTTAAATTAAATAAAGTGTGAAGAGTTAACTTACGTTAATAACAATATCTGCCAAATTATGTTGCCAAAATGAACCTAGACATACACACATACACTTAATATAATAATCAGAATGTTAACATGTACATCCCACTAAGCTAACCACACTTTAACTTTATAAAGCTTAACCCATAATAACAATTAAATGTCATTACAAGTAACAAAATAAATTCATAGTGACATATAAATACGACCATTCTCATATAATAGTTCAAAATAGTGTACCGACAAATAAAAAAACTCAACACTTAAATACATTATATATAATAATAATAAATCAATTATATGTAAACTATATAAATTCAGAATAAAATAGATGTACATTTAATATTTACTATCTATATAATCCTTAAAATAAAGTAACAAAGATAAATAAAATAGGTAACATATGAAAGTGGACAAAATATAAATATTGGTGTATAAAATTTTCATAACCTTACCTGTGAAAATATCATTATACAAAATAAGTATAATCAATTTAATAAATGAGCATATATTTAATTGGTGCACTAATCTAAATGCATATCTAAATCAAACATATATTTAACATATAACATATGAATTATTATGCATGCATAAAACACATAATTATAAACATAAATTCATGCATTAAATATTTACAAAAAAAATGGTTATTATTAACTAAAACTATTTAATAATCAACATCAAAGTAAATGATTAAATTAAGTAAACTATAATGTTATACAAATAACCATGGAACTAAATAATAAAAAAACTAATAACAAGTGAATTAGAATAGTGATACATAAGTTCACAAAAATGTAATTTAATTATATATATATATATAGAAGTATGCAATAAACATGTAAAATACATAAATAAAAATATAGGAAATAAAACGTACCTAAAAGAGAAGATGTTATACAGAGATAAAATGATTTTCTAATAGCCTATTTATACACAAGTTGGTTAAACCAATACTCCGATTGAGGTTAGTGGGTACGTGATCACAAATTTAAACAAACATTATCTCTTTGTTAAGATTTAGTGTTTGACTGAGTTTTTCAAATACATAACTACACCTATTATTAAATTCTAGTGATAAAATAAATATATATTAAATTAAAATTATGCACATATAAATTAAAACAATTTTTTTAACCTTACTTAAATATTTTAGATAACTAGAAATTTTATTTTTAATATAAAAATACGCGTCTTTAGATTTAATAACAAATCTATATAATAAAATATTATTTTCCTTATATAACCAAATAATTAAATATGCAAAAAATGTATATATATATATAATTACAAAAATCATGGTTATTACATTCTACCCTCCTTAAAAAAATTAGGTCCCCAAATTTAAACATACCAAAAACATTTACTGATACCAAAAATATTTCTGCATCGAGAAAGTCAGAAAATATTTAACCAAAAAAAATTAAAAGTAGTTTTTTTTGGAAACATAAATAACTAAACTCATAACTGGTTAAGCCTAAAAGGGCAGTCTACAGACGCTAACCTAGGCTCTGAATACCAACTGTAATACCCCAACCTTTCAGAAAATAGTTATACTTAAATATTCAGCTAAAACTCCAAATTAAATCCATAATAAGAATAAGTTTCTAGTTTTTCATAAATTTCTAAAATCGCAGACAGAAATAAAATCATCTAAGCTGAAAATAAAGCAAATCTTGGGAGACGAACATAATCACTAAAATATTGTTCCAAAGCATCCACCTTTAAGATGTTGCAAAAGCTAAGGCACCTGAAAATTTGTGAGTAATGAGCGCCGAGCAAGAAAACAGTTCTACAGATCAAGTATGATAATTTTATAAAATAAAAATCATTTTCCAAAATCCATATGACATAAGATATAAAATTCCACACCTCGCTAAGCCACAAATACCTGGTGACACACTATCAAAAGTTCATAATTTCTGTGAATAATGGGCCCCTATTAAGAGAGTGTGCTCTCCAGAAGCCATCATAAGTAGCACTCCCTAGTAAGGTATCAAAAACGCTATTTGTGGAACTATACGCAATTACTAACTGGTTCATAAGTTAGAGCTCACTGCGAATTCTTATTTGTAAAACAGGGTACTTGATCCATAAATTTTAAAACAAAAGAAGTGCAAAAATATTTAAAAGATTTTAAATTAAATAAAGTGTGAAGAGTTAACTTACGTTAATAACAATATCTGCCAAATTATGTTGCCAAAATGAACCTAGACATACACACATACACTTAATATAATAATCAGAATGTTAACATGTACATCCGACTAAGCTAACCACACTTTAACTTTATAAAGCTTAACCCATAATAACAATTAAATGTCATTACAAGTAACAAAATAAATTCATAGTGACATATAAATACGACCATTCTCATATAATAGTTCAAAATAGTGTACCGACAAATAAAAAAAACTCAACACTTAAATACATTATATATAATAATAATAAATCAATTATATGTAAACTATATAAATTCAGAATAAAATAGATGTACATTTAATATTTACTATCTATATAATCCTTAAAATAAAGTAACAAAGATAAATAAAATAGGTAACATATGAAAGTGGACAAAATATAAATATTGGTGTATAAAATTTTCATAACCTTACCTGTGAAAATATCATTATACAAAATAAGTATAATCAATTTAATAAATGAGCATATATTTAATTGGTGCACTAATCTAAATGCATATCTAAATCAAACATATATTTAACATATAACATATGAATTATTATGCATGCATAAAACACATAATTATAAACATAAATTCATGCATTAAATATTTACAAAACAAATGGTTATTATTAACTAAAACATTTAATAATCAACATCAAAGTAAATGATTAAATTAAGTAAACTATAATGTTATACAAATAACCATGGAACTAAATAATAAAAAAAACTAATAACAAGTGAATTAGAATAGTGATACATAAGTTCACAAAAATGTAATTTAATTATATATATATATATATAGAAGTATGCAATAAACATGTAAAATACATAAATAAAGATATAGGAAATACAACATATCTGAAAAGAGAAGATGTTATACAAACATAAAATGATATGCTAATAGCCTATTTATACACAAGTTGGTTGACTGAGTTTTTCAAATACACATAACACGTACTAATAAATATACACAACATAACTACACCTATTATTAAATTCTAGTGATAAAATAAATATATATTAAATTAAAATTATGCACATATAAATTAAAACAATTTTTTTAACATTTCTTAAATATTTTAGATAACTAGAAATGTTTATTTTTAATATTAAAATATGCGTCTTTAGATGTAATAACAAATCTGTATAATAAAATATTATTTTTCTTATATAACCAAATAATTAAAAATGCGAAAAATGTATATATATATAATTACAAAAATCATGGTTATTACAAAATTGATCATGGTAATGATGAAGATATCCTACAAATTGATGCTCTTTTACTTAAAAAGTTTAGAAATATGGGCTATATAGACTTCAAAAAAATTGTTTTTGAAAAAAAGGCTCTACTTCCTCCAACTTTATTTTGATAAGAGGAATTAAAGAAAGAATTATGGCAAGGAGTCAAGGTATGGGAAAATTACAAGTCAAAGATCAAGTGCTATAATTGTGATGAAGTCAGACACTTTGTTGCTCATTCAGAAAGCCAAACGCTAAGAAGAAGCAAGCCTTGATCAGCAAGAAGAAGAATTGAAGCAAGTTTTGACCAGAAGAACAATTGGGATGATACATTACAAGAGTACAAACTATGCTCACAAAAAATTGCATAATGTTCTATTATAAAGGGCTTTTCTTAATTTTAGGTAAAAGTTACAAAATAAACTAATGGAGATTAAATAATTTAAACATGTATATTTTATTTTATGGAATGATATTATCTTGTTAAACTAACACTGTTGAACAATCAACTTTTGGAAATTTATATGAATTATTCATAGTAAAGTCAATATTTATTTAAATTGAAATGATATCAATAGTGTAAATTTTTTTTATGATTTTCTTGCTAATAAAATATGTTAAACACATTATTGAGACGTCATTTTAAGGATAAAATAAAGAACATGAACTCATAAATTGTTATGATAAAAACAAACACATTATTCTCAAATCTACTTACTCAAATTTACAAGGAAAATACAATATTGTAAAAAATAAAACTTAAATAATCATCATAAACATATTTATGTCAAGATAAAATATGTAAATATGGTTAATCTTGAATTATAAAGTAACTTATATAAAATATGTAAATGTCAAGATTAATGAATACTATATGTCTTTTCTAAAAAAATACATAACATTAATAAATGAATAAGAAAATAATTTATATACTGAATATCAAAAAAAAATTATTTTATCTTTATCGCCTCCCACCAACACCTATTATTTTACAAAAAATATAAATTTAAACAATTCGATAAAAATAATGAACAATTATCCGGTATCCAATTTAAAGTCCAATTATATAACAGCTAAATCGACTAATTATTATTGAATGAATATATGTAAATAAGGTACTTAATATTGATAAATGATATATAAAAATACATTATATTTAGTGTCAAATATAAACCATAAAAAATTTGAAAAACTCGTCTAATTCGATCTTAAGAAAGTCATATTTAAAAAGGCTCGAAGCTGCTTGAACATCTATTTTATTATAAAACTTTGTTTCTCTCCTAAAGAGAAAAAACTTGGATTTACACAAATTTGGAATTTTAAAAATATCGAAAAAAAATTTGATAGTTTTATTTTTCATCCAATTTTGTACACTAAAATATTTTGGGATAAATTTTAAATGGGAAACAATTCTACACATCTTTAATATATTAAAAGAAAATTTAACAAATGTACATTATTTTTTGAAGAAATAAAAAGTAATAAAATTAAGTTTTTTACATATATCTAATTCGGAAGTGGTGTAATTTGCGCCATTCTTGGCCCTCAAAATTTTGTATAAAAATCCAAATTCAATAGTTTTTTAGAAAAATTGATTTGATCCAAATTCTAAATATGTAAATTAATAAAGCCACCCTTAACACTATTTAATTTATCTTTATTAAAATTATTAAATATTTATCTTTTAAGTTTAAATGAACATTTATCTTTTTTAGTTGAAATAAATTAGTCAATTAAATTATAATTATTATGTTCCCACTATGGCTTATTGGCTTTCTATTCTACCAAAATTTTATTTTTGTTTGCTAATAGAACCTATAATATTTCTCACTTTGTAAGTCAAGAGTTATTATTGGTATTTAAGCGAGCAAAATAACTTTTAATTGGATTTATCTTCTTGTACCTAGATAATCTATCAAGAAACTAACAATTCATGTTTTCAATAGAATTGGTGGGACAAAAATTCAAGACTTGTTCCACTAAAACCAAGTCCTAACAACACTTTAAATACTCATTTAAATTTGATAAAATTTACATAAAAATAAGTCAATAAAGAAACATGCAAATCAATACAAGAAGCAGTGTTTAAGATATAGCAAGTCTACTATAGACCACCCCACATGAAGCATGTTTTTTACATAGTATTTAGCATAAAATGATTTAGAAATAGTAATACTTGCTGCAATCACTAATGGGGAATTCAGAGGATTGAATTATTGGCATGTTGTTCTCCAAGTATGCAAGAGCAGCAGCAACCCCACTTCCAAGTTGTACCAAGTAACCAACATCCTTAAGAATCATCTCCATACTAGTAAGACAGCCTATCACTTGCAACTACAAAAAACACGGGTAAGTTTATAGTAGAATATTTATAAATATTTCATTATTTTTCGAAATGGTTAGTAAGAGGTAAATAGTGAGAAAATATTTATAACTTGTCTCGTTTATGAGTGATTGTGTAGTCTTAGCAAAAGGAAGTAGGGTACAAGGTTATGGCTCATATTATGGATTTGACATAGTTTTGTTAAAGCTTCTCAAAGAGAATTGAAGAACTAACATATTTTACTATTAATCTTGTCTCTGGTCAATATGTAGATGCAACAAAATCTATAACATTGAATATATGAAATGACAATATACCTCATTTAGATTTCTCACATGATCTATCCTCGAATCCTTTCATGCTACTTTATTAAGTCCAAGCCATAAGATCCAGTTGTATCATTCTATGCCCTTCTAATAACTTCTCAACTATCAATGTAAGCACGTACCATAACCGCAGTAACAATATGACTAATATGACTAAACCGTTCATCTTTCTCAGTGCAGTTTTTCAAGCCCCAGGCCTCCACAACAAACCTGCGATATGAACATATAGTCACACAATATCCAAAAATGTAAAATAGAGATGAGCACAGAATAATCCCATTCTTAAAATTCTGTAAGCAATTAGATGATTAAATAAAAATCTGACTACAATTAAAATCATTGCACTTGTAATTCTTAAATCATCTATAAACTGAACTGGTTTGTAATATTTACATTGTATCTACAAATAATTGTTTTAACATGTTTCCACTTTCTATGCATCTCACAAAGAATACATAATCAAACAAAAAATATTTTCAGTGTTTTGCTTAAGCTGCATACAAGAATAAAGGATTTAACTTGTTGTTGTTGCAAGGGAGTGTGCCTTACTATTACCTTATCAAGTCTTTCCTCGAATATTAGATCAAGTGATGCCTGAGACCAGATAAAAGTTGAATGGAACGAGTACAAAATCTCGTGTTCAATTTGTTTCACCTATTTGGCTCTCATTACATAAGCAACTCATGACTTCTTGTTTATATATAAAAATAATATATAAGACTCTGTGTTAGGAGGGTTAGGAGGGTCAGATATATTTCAACATATAAAGTGAATTCAATAATTATTGTAGTTTGCTAGAATCAAAAATATATGATCACATTTTGTGTAATACAACTTATGTATTATAGCCACTATCAGATATTGTGGCTTATGAATTTTTGCACATAAAATTATATAATAACGCTATGTTAAATCGTAGAAATATATAAAAACACTTTCCAAGGTAATCAAAAATTAATAACTTTCCGTTCTTTGAGAACAACTTTGTCATCAATATCACCAACACCAAAAAAATGCTTGATGTACCAATGAATCATCATTCTTTGGAGCAGACCTTGACGCTTAATGATATATAATGATATGGCTACATGGTAAGGTTTTCTCCAAAAACTTTATCAAAATATCCACAATTTATTTAAGTTCCTCCTTAAGAGAATGGTAATGTGTGATATGATACCTGAGTAATGGTATTTGATTTCTTAAACCTTAAATCTAATAAATATGGTTAACAATATGGAAATTAAAATTAATTTAAATTTAAAATAAATAAGAAAATAGTAGAGATGATAGAAACATTACAATTTTCCTGGTATTTTAGTGGATTATAGAGTGTTGTATACATGTATGTCTCAATACATGGAGGCTCTAATTTTTTATAATGTAGTACTTTGCAATGGAGAAATTTGATCAAAATTAAAGAGTGGTTATTAATTAGAGAGACACATTGTGTTCAATTTAGTTTTACTTACACATATTTCTCAACAAATCAATTCTATGTTAAAATCCTTTTTATCCCTATAATTAACAAATTGAGTTCTAGTCGGGGATACTTGAATCTGGTACATGGTAAAAAGAAGAAAATAAAGTGTACCAAAGTTTTTTAAGTTGTAAAAGAGAACTTTAATCGTTATATCAATAAATATCCATTCCAACCTATCTTATGCCTTAAAATATCAATTCTTAACCTAGCCAGGCCCTTTTTTCCCTTGTGACTTCAAAGCAATCATTGTATTATGAGCTAATAGCCTCCCTTCATTAAAAACACTCTGTTTGTTAGACACTGTCTAGATTAAACATAGTTTAAACTTATTCACCACCACCTTCGACGGTATGCGCATCACAACATTATAAAAATAGATAGGTCGAAGATCTTCCATATGTTTCAGTTGTTTAACCTTAGGAATAAGACATACAAGCCTACGATTTAGTTCCCTTGGCCCATGTCGTGTATCAAAGAAAATCTGACAAAATAGAACAACATATCTTTTAAAAATATTTCAATACGTATGAAAAATGCCGGGTTCGACCCATGTGGATCTAGTGAGTTGTATTATGAAATGCCGGGTTCGACCCATCATTCTTTGGAGCATGAACAAGACTACATTCTTAACTTCCTCCTCCCTAATAGGTACTATGACGTACTGATTGTGAAATAATAATTAAAAAACGTTTGCAAAAAGGGTAAAATTTGACACGACCTTAATCGAATAACCATATATCAAAAAAAACGGTAAAATTTGACAGAAATTTAAACAACTTACCCGAGCAGAAACAAAACCATGTAAAGCCATAGGAAAAAACATATGTGTGTGTACTATCCAACTAAATCATAGTGGAAGACATATAGATATGGAGGCCATAACAAGGAATATCACATATGCATGTCCCATAATTACAATATACCTGTTTATCTTGTCGTGGTTTCGTTATTTTTGTTTATAACTATGAGCCAAAGCCAAAGCGACCAAATCGAAATGTTCCTCCAGACTCTGATATTTTACTTTGAGCAGAAGATGCTTTTTTGATGAGTCGATTTGATCCATGTTTGTGGAGAAACCACCGTGCAAAGAGAAAGTCAGGTACCGAGATTTGTAAATAACAATATGAGAATCTCAGATTGAAATTTAATTTAATTCCTTATCACCAAATGATAAGGAGTTGATAAAAAAGAGCACAAAATATTTTACCTATCCAAGGGAATCCATGTTATAAAAGATGGCAACCTTTCCACTTTTGCTAACTTGATACATTTCCCTGTAGTAGGTAGCAAGGTCATAGTTGTAGATCAATGTCCTCCACCAATACTATAGATGTCATTTTCTTCGTTATTTGTATTAATAACATATCGCCTCTCCGTCCTTGAACTATTCTTGTTATCGACACTTGTTGTATCTCTTCTTTCAAGACATTTGTTCTCACTTCCCGTAGCTCGGGTCATCTTCTCACAATTTTCTTTTATCTTTTTCTAAAATGAAAACAGTAAAAAAATTATAAGATGTGAATTATAATAACACTTGCTTAATTGATTCTTAATAAACAATTATACAAATACCTTTATTTGACATAGGCGATTGGACAAAAGTTTTTTATTTACCGAGTCAATATATAATAAAACATCTGAAATTTCTTCTTTGTAGTACTTCATTCTATAAAGATTAACAAACTATTAGAACATGGAACAAACAAAAAGTCTAAAAAACAAATTCTACTTTTACAACGACAAGTGATACCTTACAATTTCATACAACTGTCATTCCAAACAAATCTCATTACAACTCAGAACTGATAATAAGACACGATTGACACATAAATATAATTTAATAAAAAAACCCCTAATTAACAAATAGTGTAACATCCATAAAAGATCCCAAACACAAAATAACATAGAAACATGAAAGCAAGGAGATAAATTAAACAATAATTAACAATAATCAACCAAATTTAATCTTCTCCTAAATTAAATTTAGTGAATTAAAAGAACTTTAGGAAAGATGATTTGGGGAAAAAAATACATTCCGTTCAAGGTTTAATCTTTTCCGAGATTTAATCTTCTTGGAGCTTTAGTCTTTACAAAGATTTAATATTCAGTGTTTGAGAGAAATATTTCAGCAAAGATTTAATCTTTCGTCGCAGTGGAGATTGTTTGACAGTCTGTGTTTTTTTTGTTTATTTAATAGACAGCCGGGAAAATAATTTCAGCAAGCCCGCTCACAAGTTTTGAACAAGACAGCCTAGCTTTTCGGCCCAAATCTCTGATCTACTGTAACGATTATATAATATATTGCAATAACATGTATTTGTAACGACCTCGAAATTTTGTTGATTCAGTTGCAATGTTTTTAAAATCCCTTGCAATAGACATGAAATCACCTTTCACCAGCAACGTTTTTTGGATGGTTTTAAAAATATGGTTGCGAAAGCAATTCTATGGTATAGTGAACTAAACCTTGTATAACCATTATTCATCTAATACCTCATACTTCTACAGGCTGGAAGTTATTCCTCATACATACCCTGATATACTCTAGTGATATTTATGAATTAGTTTATGCCCTGAAATAAATGTTTTATCAATTTTAATTATGATTCTGTTTTATTGAATTACAATATTTATCATGTTGAATTGTTATAGAATTGGATAGGTTTCTAATTATGGCACAGATTCGTGGTCAGACCAGATTGGTGGTCATATTAGGCCAATGTGTGCCTTGGATCCAGTATAGAGAACAGAGATGTGTGCCTTAATCCGGTTAGTGTGTCACTGATCAGCAGCCTAACATTGGTTTTAAACTTAAAAATGAATATCCAATTCTAATAATTGCTTAACAAGGAACTAGATTCCTATGAATCATTTCAATTGATCATTGTTAACACCCGGTTATTATTATTATAACTTCCTGAGCTAGTTAGCTAACCCTTGTGAATCTGTTTAAGTCATTCTACAGTTAAAATAGAAATTATTGGTAACGAGGATCCCCAGTCCAGTATGCGATCTAGGATTCCCGGTTGAGTTGGATCGAGCTAGTTTGAGTTATGCAAGTTTGTAAGAATAATTTCATTTTCATTTTTAAGTTAAACTAGCTGGGATTTGGTATGACGTAATAAAAGTCAAGGTTGTGGTTGGTTTCTCATACTTTAACCTATTGTGATCCGTGGTTGCGTAAATAAGGGTAATTGCATATAATATTTCATATACAGGTTTATATAATATGTGTGTTGTGAACCCCAAACTTCT
This sequence comes from Apium graveolens, assembly GCF_009905375.1. Taxonomy (NCBI): domain Eukaryota; kingdom Viridiplantae; phylum Streptophyta; class Magnoliopsida; order Apiales; family Apiaceae; genus Apium; species Apium graveolens. The sequence continues at coordinate 60,219 of NW_027421748.1, forward strand.
GATTCGGGTTTGGAGGGTGTCACAACCACCCTCTCTGAAGCTAAATCAACTACTAATATTACATAATATACAACCAGTACTACCACTAAAATTACCAATAATGCTACCATAAATTGCCACTACTAAGACTAACCAATATAACATCAATGCTACCACCTGTAATATCATAATTAAACTGGCCATAAATGGAACTACTTAAGCTAGCACGAACTTCAACACCAACACTAATAATACCACCACTAAGCTACCAATACGACAACTAAGCTACCACCAATGCCACCACCAATGCCACTACTAAGACTAACCAATATAACATCAATGCTACCACCTGTAATACTATAATTAAACTTGCCATAAATGGAACTGCTTAAGCTAGCACGAACTTCAACACCAACACCAATAATACCACCACCAATTCTCCTGCAAAGATTACAGCTTTCAATGCCACCAATTGCACTAATAAGAGCACCAAGACCAATGGCACCATCAATGCCAGCAAATCCACTACTAATATTATCAGTTTCTGGTACCAACAATGTAACCACTAAAGATGCTAGTCATGCTGCCACCAATCCCACTATTAAAACTACCCAATATACCACCAATGATACTACCACTTATGCCATTATTAAATTTACCACCAATGATACTCCTTAAGTTAGCACGAACTTTACCACCAACAATCCCACCACCAATTTCACTCCTAAGATTACGACTACTAGTGCCACCAATTGGACTAGTAAAATTACCACCATCAGTGACACCGCCAACAATATTACTACTGGATTAAAGAATAATCATAACTCTATACTTTTCAAATAATTATAGATCTATAGAAGTTACTAAGCAACGGGTTCTAGTGAGGCTGAAAATGGTGACCCTACCAATTCATGTATTGAAAATATAAGTTCTTCCAACACTAAAAAATTTCCCAAACAAAGGCTACATCTCTATCAAGTAAGAAATCTCATTTTCAACCATCTGTGTTATGAAATGAAGTTAAAAAGTGATGGGGCTTCGTGAGATGGGAAACTCCTAATATAAGTAAACTTCGTGTTTTATTAGGTCAATAAAGAGTAATTTAGAGTTGTTTGTCTTATATACATTAGAAAAAAATACACCCCACATAGATCCACTTGTACTATCTGCATTTATATTAATAATATATATTGGCATGGTAAAAGTTAAAGAATAATAAATAAACCTGACACGGTACATTGATGAAGAGAAAGGGAAGGCACTTGGAGCATTTTCTTCATTGTTTTTGGAACTTGTTGCAAGTAGCAAGAAAAATATAATTCCTGTGAAAATGTCTCTAAAGTAAGGTCATACATAAACATAAAATAAATTTAATAGTATAATTCAACAAATATGAACATAAAATATAAATAATTCGTGGGCTTCTTTTCTATAAATTTTCATTTTTTTCATATATCATGTATTTGATTATTTATGAGGAACAAAAAAAATTACGACAAATGTAACTGTTTTTTTCTAACCTTGACATATAATCTTGAAAGGATAATTCTTGACATACAGGTCATGTAAAAACAAATACAAGTGACTGTAAATCTACATACATATATACAAGGAAAATGGGATACTTATTTTAGTGTTTGATTTCTACCAAAAGTTTGTGCAAATAACACATATGAAAAGAAAATGAAGAAACAGGGAAATATAAATTATTACCTTAACTTTGTTAAACAACATCAATTCATGATAACCTGTAAACCTTATCCACTTAGTCCTCCACCAATTCATTTGATTAGTCGTCGGCCAATTCATTTGGAGATGTGTTTAACTTTAGAGAACCAAAACACTCTTTCATAGAAAATATAAATAACTCCAAAATACTATTTCATGGCCATGTACAAATTCTTTTTGTTTGTAAGGGGGCGGGCTTGTGCTGATATTAGGGTTTTACCTACCTTTTTAATATCCTATATTTTGCAGGCCTAATTGTATATCATGGGTTTGAATGGGCCCAATTTATTTTAAATTGTTTTTTATCTTAGTATCAATTTCTTATTACAAATTAAAATTTTTTCTTTTTGTAAAAATATAATTTGAACAAAGTCTGCTCCATGTATTATACAAACTAATTGGGTGTTGATTTACAAACATAAGTAAACAAGCATTCCTTTAATTTATTTTGTTTTGTAAATAAAATGAGATTCTATAAATTAAGTGGTAAGAATTGTAGAAAAAACTTAACTAGAAATGATATTTTCTCAAATTTAAATTTTATTTAGTGAAATTATATATAAATTCCCTACTGACCTCAACTAATAAACCATAAAAAATTTGAAAAACTCGTCTGATTCGATCTTAAGAAAGTCATATTTAAAAAGGCCCGAAGCTGCATGAACATATATTTTATTATAAAAATTTGCTTCTCTCCTAAAGAACAAAAACTTGGATTTACTCAAATTTGGAATTTTGAAAATATCGAAATAATTTTTTTGATAGTTTTATTTTTCATCCAATTTTTTACACTAAAATATTTTGGGATAAAATTTTAAATCGGAAAAAATTCTACACATCTTTAATATATTTAAAGAAAATTTAACAAATGTACATTATTTTTCGAAGAAATGAAAAGTAATAAAATTAAGTTTTTTACATATATCTAATTCGGAAGGGCTGTAATTTGCGCCATTCTTGGGCCTCAAAATTTTGTATAAAATCCAAATTCATTAGTTTTTTAGAAAAATTGATTAGATCCAAATTCTAAATATGTAAATTAATTAAGCCACCCTTAACACTATTTAATTTATCTTTATATAAATTATTAAATATATATCTTTTGAGTTGAAATGAATATTTATCTTTTTTAGTTGAAATAAATTAGTCAATTAAATTATAATTATTATGTTCCCACTGTGGCTTATAGGCTTTCTATTCTACCAAAATTTTATATTTGTTTGGTAATAGAACCTATAATATTTCTCACTTTGTAAGTCAAGAGTTATTATTATTATTTAAGCAAGCAAAATAACTTCTAATTGGATTTATCTTCTTGTACCTAGATAATCCATCAAGAAACTAACAATTCATATTTTCAATAGAATTAGTCAGACCAAAATTCAAGATTTATTCCAGTAAAACCAAGTCCTAACAACACTTTAAATACTCATTTAAATTTGATAAAATTTATATAAAAATAAGTCAAAAAAGAAACATGCAAATCAATGCAAGAAGCAGTGTTTAAGATATAGTAAGTCTACTATAGACCACCGCACATGAAGCATGTTTTTTTCATAGTATTTAGCATCAAATGATTTAGAAATAATAGTTGCTGCCATCACTAATGAGGAATTCAGAGGATGGAATCATTGGCATGTTGTTCTCCAAGTATGCAGAAGGAGCAGCAACCCCACTTCCAAGTTGTACCAAGTAACCAACATCCTTAAGAATCATCTCCATACCAGTAAGACAGCCTATCACTTGCAACTACAAAAAACACTGGTAAGTTTATAGTAGAATATTTATAAATATTTCATTATTTTTCCAAATGGTTAGTAAGAGGTAAATAGAGAGAAAATATTTATAACTTGTCAAAAGGAAGTAGGATACAAGGTTATGGCTCATATTATGAATTTGACATAGTTTTGTTAAGGCTTCTCAAAGAGAATTGAGGAACTAACATATTTTACTATTAATCTTGTCTTTGGTCAATATGTATATGCAACAAAATCTATAACATTGAATATAAGAAATGACAATATACCTCATTTAGATTTCTCACATGATCTATCCTCGAATCCTTTCATGCTACTTTATTAAGTACAAGCCATAAGATCCAGTTGTATCATTGTATGCCCTTCTAATAACTTCTCAACTATCAATGTAAGCAGGTACCATAACTATAGTAACAATATGACTAATATGACTAAACTGTTCATCTATTTTTCAGCCCCAAGCCTCCATAACAAACGTGTGATATGAACATATAGTCACACAATATTTAAAAATTTAAACAGAGATGAGCACAGAATAATCCGATTTTTAAAATTCTGTAAGCAATTAGATGATGAAATAAAAATCGACTACAATTAAAATCATTGCACTTGTAATGCTTAAATCATCTATAAATTGAACTCGTTTGTAATATTTACATTGTATCTACAAATAATGGTTTCAACATGTTTCTACTTTCTATGCATCTCACAAAGAATACATAATCAAACAAAAAATATTTTCATGTTTTGCTTAAGCTGCATATAAGAATAAAACATTGAACTTGTTGTTTTTGCAAGGAGAGTGTGCCTTGCTATCACGTTATCAAGTCTTTCCTCAAATATTAGATCAAGTGATGCCTGAGACCAGATAAAAGTTGAATGGAACGAGTACAAAATTTCGTGTTCAATTTGTTTCATCTTTTTGGCTCTCATTACATAAGCAACTCATGACTTTTTGTTTATATATAAAAATAATATATAAGACTTGTGTTAGGAGGGTTAGGAGGGTCAGATATATTTCAACATATAAAGTGAATTCAATAATTATTGTAGTTTGTTAGAATCAAGAATATATGATCACATTTTGTGTAATACAACTTATGTATTATAGCCACTATCAGATATTGTTGCTTAAATAATCATCATAAACATATTTATGTTTGCAAAATAAATTGAACAAATTAAATACTTAATCTTCAATTATAAAGTAACGTATATAAAATATGTAAATGTCAAGATTAATGAATATTGATATGTCTTTTCTAAAAAAATACAAAACATTAATAAATGAATAAGAAAATATGTAATACACTGAATATGAAAAAAAAAATATTTTATCTTTATCCCCTCCCAACAACACCTAGTATTTTACAAAAAATATAAGTTTAAACAATTCAATAAAAACAATGAACAATTATCGAGGATCCAATTTAAAGTCCAATTATATAAGAACTAAATCCACTAATTATTATTGAATCAATATTTGTAAATAAGGTACTTAATATTGATAAATGATATATAAAAATACATTATATTTAGTGTTAAATATAAACCATAAAAGATTTGAAAAACTCGTCTGATTGGATCTTAAGAAAGTCATATTTAAAAAGGCCCGAAGCTGTCCCAACATAAATTTTATTATAAAATTTTGCTTCTCTCCTAAAGAGAAAAAACTTGGATTAACTCAAATTCGAAATTTTAAAATTATCGAAATAATTTTTTTGATAGTTTTATATTTCATCCAATTTTTTACACTAAAATATTTTGGGATAAAATTTTAAATCAGATAAAATTCTACACATCTTTAATATATTTAAAGAAATTTAAAAAATGTACATTATTTTTATAAGAAACGAAAAGTAATAAAATTAAGTTTTTTACATATATCTAATTGGGACGTGCCGTAATTTGCGCCATTCTTGGGCCTCAAAATTTTGTATAAAATCCAGATTCATTATTTTTTTAGAAAAATTGATTTGATAAAAATTCTAAATATTTAAATTAATTACGCCACCCTTAACACTATTTAATTTATCTTTATATATTGATATGTCTTTTCTAAAAAAATACACAACATTAATAAATGAATAAGAAAATATGTTATATACTGAATATGAAAAAAAATTATTTTATCTTTATCGCCTCCCAACAACACCTAGTATTTTACAAAAAATATAAATTTAAACAATTCAATAAAAACAATGAACAATTATCGAGGATCCAATTTAAAGTCCAATTATATAACAACTAAAACAACTAATTATTATTGAATCAATATTTGTAAATAAGGTACTTAATATTGATAAATGATATATAAAAACACGTTATATTTAGTGTTAAATATAAACCATAAAATTTTGAAAAACTCGTCTGATTCGATCTTAAGAAAGTAATATTTAAAAAGGCCCGAAGCTGCATGAACATATATTTTATTATAAAAATTTGCTTCTCTCCTAAAGAGAAAAAACTTGGATTTACTCAAATTCGGAATTTTTAAAATATCGAAATAATTTTTTTGATAGTTTTATTTTTCATCCAATTTTTTACACTAAAATATTTGGGGATAAAATTCTAAATCGGAAAAAATTCTACACATCTTTAATATATTTAAAGAAAATTTAACAAATGTACATTATTTTTCGAAGAAATGAAAAGTAATAAAATTAAGTTTTTTTACATATATCTAATTCGGACGTGCTGTAATTTGCGCCATTCTTGGGCCTCAAAATTTTGTATAAAATTCAAATTCATTAATTTTTTAGAAAAATTGATTTGATCCAAATTCTAAATATGTAAATTAATTAAGCCACCCTTAACACTATTTAATTATCTTTATTTAAATTATTAAATATTTATCTCTTAAGTTGAAATGAACATTTATCATTTTTAGTTGAAATAAATTAGTCAATTTAATTATAATTATTATGTTCCCACTGTGGCTTATTGGCTTTGTATTCTACCAAAATTTTATTTTTGTTTGCTAATAGAACCTATAATATTTCTCACTTTGTAAGTAAAGAGTTATTATTGGTATTTAAGCAAGCAAAATAACTTCTAATTGCATTTATCTTCTTGTACCTAGATTTTTTTTTGACAAATGCAGAAAGTTCTCATTAAATTGAATATAGTACAGTCGGACAAACCCCCATCTGTCGATACAACCAGGTGATAAAACAAATAACATACTAAAAACAATTAGATGATTTGTTTGCTGATCGTTTAACACATAGAATTTAAAAATTCTTGAAATTAAAAACGAAATCAAAGACATCCCAAGTGATCCAAATTGCAGCAGCATCTCTGAAAATAGCAACATCGCAATTGACCATATTACATAAAAACTATGGTTAGCCCAGTGTTCAGAAACAGCAATGGCATAAAATGAGATTGAAGAAGTGGTACCCCAGCTATCTACATGTCGGACACCAGCTATAGACATGCCGAAGGCACCCCAGCTATCTACATGCAGGATACGAGCTATAGACATGCCGAAAGTATAAACCCATGAAAGATGACCAATCTTTAGTTGTGAAAGGTGAGCTCTTGCAATAATCACCACCGTCCCAAATCCAATGCAGGCTTTGCAGATCACCAAATATATCAATAAATTTGTCCTCAACACATCTATCACCAGATAAACCCAACCATGACTAAATAAAAACATAACAAACACTCCAAAAGGAGAGATAAAACACACACTCCTAAAGGAGAGACACACAAACACCCAAAAAATTGGATTTTATTGAAAGGAAATAAACGAGAATAACAGAAAATAAAGGGGTTGGGGCTTTCCACCGGAGAAAACCGGTGGAAGCCCCTCGATTTACTTGAAAATAGACAAACCCTAACAGAGAGGATGAAAGAAGAGAGGGCGCTGAGAGTTTTAATAATGCTACTTAATCCAAAATCTCTTGTAAATTAGTTTTTTTAATAATGCTACTTAATCCAAAATCTGTACCAAAATAGTTATAAAATGACGTGACTGTACAAGTGTTGAAATTTAGTTGGTTCTTCTTGTACCTAAATAATCCATAAAGAAACTTACAATTCATGTTTTTAATAGAATTAGTCGGACCAAAATTCAAGACTTGTTCCACTAAAACCAAGTCCTAACAACACTTTAAATACTCATTTAAATTTAATAAAATTTACATAAAAATAAGTCAACAAAGAAACATGCAAATCAATCCAAGAAGCAGTGTTTAAGATATAGTAAGTCTACTGTAGACCACCGCACATGAAGCATGTTTTTTACATATTATTTAGCATAAAATGATTTAGAAATAGTAATAGTTGCTGCAATCACTAATGGGGTATCTAGAGGATGGAATTATTGGCATGTTGTTCTCCATACGAGTAAGACACCCTATCACTTGCAACTACAAAAAACACCAGTATGTTTATAGTAGAATATTTATAAATATTTCATTATTTTTAGAAATGGTTAGTAAGAGGTAAATAGAGAGAAAATATTTATAACTTGTCTCGTTTATGACTGATTGTGTGGTCTTAGCAAAAGGAAGTAGGATACAAGGTTATGACTCATATTATGAATTTGACAAAGTTTTGTTAAAGTTTCTCAAAGAGAATTGAGGAACTACCATATTTTACTATTAGTCTTGTCTCTGGTCAATATGTAGATGCAACAAAATCTATAACATTAAATATAAGAAATGATAATATACCTCATTTAGATTTCTCACATGATCTATCCTCGAATCCATTCTTGCTACTTTATTAAGTCCAAGCCATAAGATCCAGTTGTATCATTCTATGCCCTTCTAATAACTTCTCAACTATCAATGTACGCAGGTACCATAACCGCACTAACAATATGACTAATATGACTAAACCGTTCATCTTTCTCAGTGCAATTTTTCAGCCCCCAGGCCTCCACAACAAACCTGTGATATGAACATATAGTCACACAATATCCAAAAATGTAAAACAAAGATGAGCACAGAATAATCCGATTCTTAAAATTATGTCAGCAATTAGATGATGAAATAAAAATTGACTAAAATTAAAATCATTGCACTTGTAATTCTTAAATCATCTATAAAATGACTTGGTTTGTAATATTTGCATTGTATCTACAAATAATGGTTTCAACATGTTTCTACTTTCTATGCATCTCACAAAGAATACATAATGAAACAAAAAATATTTTCAGTGTTTTGCTTAAGCTGCATATAAGAATAAAGCATTTAACTTGTTGTTGTTGCAAGGGGAGTGTGCCTTGCTATTATGTTCTCAAGTCTTTCCTCGAATATTAGATCAAGTGATGCCTGAGACCACATAAAAGTTTAATGGAACGAGTACAAAATCTCATGTTCAATTTGTTTCACCTTTTTGGCTCTCATTACATAAGCAACTCATGACTTATTCTTTATATATAAAAATAATATATAAGACTCTGTGTTAGAGGGGTTATGAGGGTCAGATATATTTCAACATATAAAGTGAATTCAATAATTATTGTAGTTTGCTGGAATCAAGAATATATGATCACATTTTCTGTAATACAACTTATGTATTATAGCCACTATCAGATATTGTCGCTTATGAATTTTTGCACATAAAATTATATAATAACGTTATGTTAAATCTTAAAAATATATAAAAACACTTTCCAAGATAATCAAAAATTAATAACTTTCCGTTCTTTGAGAACAACTTTGTCATCAATATCACCAACACCAAGAAAATGCTTGATGTACCAATGGATCATCATTCTTTGGAGCAGACCTTCACGCTTAATGATATATAATGATATCGCTAAATGGTAAGGTTTTCTCCAAAAACTTTATCAATATATCCCCAATTTATTTAAGTTCCTCTATAAGAGAATGGTAATGTGTGATATGATAGCTGAGTAATGGTATTTGATTTCTTAAACCTTAAATCTAATAAACATGGTTAACAATATGGAAATTAAAATTAATCTAAATTTAAAATAAATAAGAAAATAGTAGAGATGATAGAAACATTGTAATTTTCGTGGTATGCTGGTGGATTATAGAGTGTTGTATACATGTATTTCTCAATACATGGAGGCTCTAATTTTTTATAATGTATTACTTTGCAATGCAGAAATTTGATCAAAATTAAAGAGTGGTTATTAATTAGAGAGACACATTGTGTTCAATTTTGTTTTACTTACACATATTTTTCAACAAATCAATTCTATGTTAAAATCCTTTTTATCCATATAATTAACAAATTAAGTGCTACTGGCGGATACTTGAATCTCGAACATGGTGAAAAGGAGAAAATAAAGTGTACCAAAGTTGTTTAAGTTGTAAAAGAGAACTTTAATCGTTGTATCAATAAATCTCCATTCCAACCTATCTAATGCCATAAAATATCAATTCTTAACCCAGCCACGCCTTTTTTTCCCTTGTGACTTCAAATGCAATCACTGTATTATGAACTAATAGCCTCCCTTCATTAAAAGCACTCTGTTTGTTAGACACTGTCTAGATTAAACATAGTTTGAACTTATTCACCACCACCTTCGACAGTATGCGCATCAGAACATTATAAAGATAGATAGGTCGAAGATCTTCCATATGTTTCAGTTGTTTAACCTTAGGAATAAGACATACAAGCCTACGATTTAGTTCCCTTGGCCCATGTGGTGTATCAAAGAAAATATGACAAAATAGAACAACATACCTTTTAAAAATATTTCAATACGTTTGAAAAATGCTGGGTTCGACCCATGTGGATCTAGTGACTTGTATTGATGCATGAAAAAGACTACATTCTTAACTTCCTCCTCCCTAATAGGTAACATGACCTAGTGATTGTGAAATAATAATTAAAAAAAGTTTGCAAAAAGGGTAAAATTTGACACGACCTTAATCTAATAACCATATATCAAACAAAACGGTAAAATTTAACATAAATTTAAACAACTTACCTGAGCAAAAACAAAACAATGTAAAGCCATAGGGAAAAACATATGTGTGTGTACTATCCAACTAAATCATAGTGGAAGACATGTAGATGTGGAGTCCATAACAAGGAATATCATATATGCATGTCCCATAATTACAATATACCTGTTTGTCTTGTCGTGGTTTCGGTATTTTTGTTTATAACTATGAGAAAAAGCAAAAGCGACCAAATCGAGATGTTCCTCCAAGACTCTGATGTTTTACCTTGAGGAGAAGATGTTTTTTTGATGAGTCGATTTGATCCAAGTTTGTGAAGAAACCACCCTGCAAAGAGAAAGTCAGGTACCGGGTTTTGTAAATAACAATCTGAGAATCTCAGATTGTAATTTAATTTAATTCCTTATCACCAAATGATAAGGAGTTGTAAAAAAAAGCACAAAATGTTTTACCTATCCAAGGGAATCCATGTTATAAAAGATGGCAACCTTTCCACTTTTGCTAACTTGATACATTTCCCTGTAGTAGGTAGCAAGGTCATAGTTGTAGATCAATGTCCTCCACCAATACTATAGATGTTATTTTCTTCGTTATTTGTATTAATAACATATCGCCTCTCCGTCCTTGAACTATTCTTGTTATCGACACTTGTGGTATCTCTTCTTTCAAGACATTTGTTCTCACTTCCCGTAGCTCGGGTCATCTTCTCACAATTTTCTTTTATCTTTTTCTAAAATGAAACGAGTAAAAAAAATTATAAGATGTGAATTATAATAACACTTGCTTAATTGATTCTTAATAAACAATTATACAAACACCTTTATATGACCTAGGCGATTGGACACAAGTTTTTATTTAACGATTCAATATATAATAAAACATCTGAAAGTATTGAATTTCTTCTTTGTAGTACTTCATTCTATAAAGATTAACAAACTATCAGAAGACCGAGCAAACAAAAAGTCCAAAATACAAATTCTACTATTACAACCACAAGTGATACCTTAAAATTTCATACCACTGTCATTCCAAACAATTCCCAATACAACTCAGAACTGATAATAAGACACGATTGACACATAAACATGATTTAATAAAGATCCCAAACACAAAATAACATAGAAAGAGAAAAGCAAGGAGGTAAATTAAACAATAATTAACAATAATCGACCAAATTTAATCTTCTCCTAAATTAAATTTAGTGAATTGAAAGAACTTTAGGAAAGATGATTTGGGGAAAAAATACATTCCGTTCAAGGTTTAATCTTTTCCGAGATTTAATCTTCTTGGAGCTTTAGTCTTTACAAAGATTTAATATTCAGTGTTTGAGAGAAATATTTCAGCAAAGATTTAATCTTTTGCCGCAGTGGAGATTGTTTGACAGTCCGTGTTTTTTTATATTATTTAATTGACAGCCGGGAAAACAATTTCAGCAAGCCCGCTCACAAGTTTTGAACAAGACCGCCTAACTTTTGGGCCCAAATCTCTGATCTACTGTAATGATTATATAATGTATTGCAATAACATATATTTGTAACTACCTCGAAATTTTGTTGATTTAATTGCAATGTTTTTAAAATCCCTTGCAATAGACATGAAATCACCTTTCAACCACAACATTTTTTAGATAGTTTTTAGAAATCTGGTTGCGAAAGCAATTCTATGGTATAATGAATTAAACCTTGTATAACCATTATTCTTTAATACCTGATTCTACTACAGGCTGGAAGCTATTCCTCATACATACCCTGATATACTCTGGTGATATTTATGAATTGCTTTATGCTCTGAAATAAATATTTTATCAATGTTAATTATGATTCTGTTTTATTGAATTACAATATTTATCATGTTGAATTGTTATAGAGTTAGATAGCGTTCTAAATATGGAACATATTCGTGGTCAGACCAGATTGGTTGTCATATTAGGCCAATGTGTGCCTTGGATCCAGTATAGAGAACATAGTTGTGTGCCTTAATCTGGTTAGTGTGTCACTGATCAGCAGCCTAACCTTGGTTTTAAACTTAAAAATGAATATCCAATTCTAATAATTGCTTAACAAGGAACTTGATTCCTATGAATCATTTCAATTGATCATTGTTTACACTCAGTTATTGTTATATATTATAACTTGCTGAGCTAGTTAGCTCACCCTTGTGAATCTATTTACGTTATTCTATAGTTAAAATGGAAATTATTGGTAATGAGGACCCCCCAGTCCAGTATACGATCTAAGATTCCAGGTTGAGTTGGATCGAGCTAGTTTGAGTTATGCAAGTTTCTAAGAATGATTTCATTTTCAGTTGTAAGTTAAACTAGTTGGGATTTGGTATGACGTAATAAAAGTCAAGGTTGTGGCTGGTTTTCATACTTTAACCTATTGTGACTGTGCTTGCGTAAATAACGGTAATTGCATATAATATTTCATATACAGGTTTATATAATATATGAGTTGTGAACCCCAAACTTCTTACCTGGGTTTGGAGGGCGTCACAACCACCATCTCCGAAGCTAAATCAACTCATAATATTACCTAATATACAACCAGTGCTACCCCTAAAGCTACTAGAAATGCTACCATAAATTGCCACTACTAAGACTAACCAATATAACATCAATGCTACCACCTGTAATACCATAATTAAACTGGCCATAAATGGAACTGCTTAAGCTAGCACGAACTTTAACATTAACACTAATAATACAACCACTAAGCTACCAATAGGACCACTAAGCTACCACCAATGTCATTACTAAGACTAACAAATATTACATCAATGCTACCACCTGTAATACCATAATTAAACTGGCCATAAATGGAACTGCTTAAGGTAGCACGAAGTTCAAAACCAACACCAATAATACCACTACCAATTCTCCTGCAAAGATTACCCCTTTCAATGCTACCAATTGCACTAATAAGAGTACCAGGACCAATGGCACCATCAATGCCAGCAAATCCACTACTAATATTATCGTTTCTGGTACCACCAATGTATCCACTAAAGATGCTAGTCATGCTGCCACCAATCCCACTATTAAAACTACCCAATATACCACCAATGCTACTATCACTTATGCCATTATTAAAATTACCACCAATGATACTCCTTAAGTTAACACGAACTTCACCACCAACAATCCCACCACCAATTCCACTCCTAAGATTACGACTACTAGTGCCACCAATTGGACTAGTAAAATTACCATCACCAGTGACACCGCCAACAATATTACTACTGGAATCAAGAAAAACCACAACTCTATACTTTTTAAATAGTTACGGATCTATAGAAGTTACTAAGCAACATGTTCTAGTAAGGCTGAAAATGGTGACCCTACCAATTCATGTATTGAAAATATAAGTTCTTCCCATACTAAAAAATTTCCCAAACAAAGGCTACATCTCTATCAAGTAAGAAATCTCATTTTCAACCATGTGTGTTGTGAAATGAAGTTAAAAAGTGATGGGGCTTCGTGAGATGGGAAACTCCTAATATAAGTAAACTTCATGTTTAATTATGTCAACAAAGAGTAATTTAGAGTTGTTTGTCTTATATACATTAGAAAAAAAATACACCCCAGATAGATCCACTTGTACTATCTACATTTATATTAATAATATATATTGGCATGGTAAAAGTTAAAGAATAATAAAGAAACGTGAAGGGAAGGCACTTGGAGCATTTTCTTCATTGTTTTTGGAACTTGTTGCAAGTAGCAAGAAAAATATAATTCCTGTGAAAATGTCTCTAAAGTAAGGTTATACATAAACATAAAATAAATTTAATAGTATAATTCAACAAATATGAACATAAAATAAAAATAATGTGTGGGCTTCTTTTTTATAAATTTTCATTTTTTTCATATATCATGTATTTGATTATTTATGAGGAACAAAAAAAAATGACTACAAATGTAATTGTTTTTTTTTTCTAACCTTGACATATAATCTTGAAAGGATAATTCTTGACATAAAGGTCATGTAAAAACAAATACAAGTGACATTCCATGTAAATCTACATACATATATACAAGGAAAATGGGATACTTATTTTAGTGTTTGATTTCTACCAAAAGTTTGTGCAAATAACACATATGAAAAGAAAATGAAGAATCAGGGAAAAATAAATTATTACCTTAACTTTGTTAAACAACATCAATTCATGATAACCTGTAAACCTTATCCACTTAGTCCTCCACGAATTCATTTGATTAGTCCTCCACCAATTCATTTGGAAATGTGTTTAACTTTAGAGAACCAAAACACTCTTTCATAGAAAATACAAATAACTCCAAAACACTATTTCATAGCCATGTACAAATTCATTTTGTTTGTAAGGCGGACGGGCTTGTGCTCATATTACGGGTTTTACCTACCTTTTTAATATCTTATATTTTGCACGCCCAATTGTATATCATGGGTTTCAATGGGCCCAATTTATTTTAAATTATTTTTTTATCTTAGTATCAATTTCGTATTACAAATTCAAATTTTTTCTTTTTGTAAAAATATAATTTAACAAAGTGTGCTCCATGTATTATACAAACTAATTGGGTGTTGATTTACAAACATAAGTAAACAAGCATTCCTTTAATTTATTTTGTATTGTAAATAAAAGGAGATTCTATAAATCAAGTGGTAAGAATTGTAGAAAAAACTTAACTAGAAATAATATTTTCTCAAAAATTTTTAAATTTTATTTAGTGAAATTATATATAAATTCCCTACTGACCTCAACTAATAAACCATAAAAAATTTGAAAAACCGATCTTAAGAAAGCCATATTTAAAAAGGCCCGAAGCTTCTTCAACATATATTTTATTATAAAACTTTGCTTCTCTCCTAAAGAGAAAAAACTTGGATTTACTCAAATTTGGAATTTTGAAAATATCGAAATAATTTTTTTGATAGTTTTATTTTTCATCCAATTTTTTACACTAAAATATTTTGGGATAAAATTCTAAATCGGAAAAAATTCTACACATCTTTAATATATTTAAAGAAAATTTAACAAATGTACATTATTTTTCGAAGAAATGAAAAGTAATAAAATTAAGTTTTTTACATATATCTAATTCGGATGGGTTGTAATTTGCGCCATTCTTGGGCCTCAAAATTTTGTATAAAATCCAAATTCATTAGTTTTTTAGAAAAATCGATTTGATCCAAATTCTAAATATATAAATTTATTAAGCCACCCTTAACACTATTTAATATATCTTTATTCAAATTATTAAATATTTGTCTTTTAAGTTGAAATGAACATTTATCTTTTTTAGTTGAAATAAATTAGTCAATTAAATTATAATTATTATGTTCCCACTGTGGCTTATAGGCTTTCTATTCTACCAAAATTTTATTTTTGTTTGCTAATACAACCTATAATATTTCTCACTTTGTAAGTCAAGAGTTATTATTACTATTTAAGCAAGCAAAATAACTTCTAATTGGATTTATATTCTTTAAATACTCATTTAAATTTGATAAAATTTATATAAAAATAAGTCAACAAAAAAAAGATGCAAATCAATGCAAGAAGCAGTGTTTAAGATATAGTAAGTCTACTATAGACCACGGTAGATGAAGCATATTTTTTACATAGTATTTAGCATAAAATGATTTAGAAATAATAGTTGGTGCCATCACTATTGGGGAATTCAGAGGATGGAATCATTGTCATGTTGTTCTCCAAGTATGCAGAAGGAGCAGTAACCCCACTTCCAAGTTGTACCAAGTAACCAACATCCTTAAGAATCATCTCCATACCAGTAAGACAACCTATCACTTGCAACTACAAAAAACACCCCTAAGTTTATAGTAGAATATTTATAAATATTTCATTGTTTTTCGAAATGGTTAGTAAGAGGTAAATAGAGAGAAAATATTTATAACTTCTCTAGTTTATGAGTGATTGTGTGGTCTTAGCATATTATGAATTTGACATAGTTTTGTTAAAGCTTCTCAAAGAGAATTGAGGAACTAACATATTTTACTATTAATCTTGTCTCTGGTCAATATGTAGATGCAACAAAATCTATAACATTGAATATAAGAAATGACAATATACCTCATTTAGATTTCTCACATGATCTATCCTTGAATCCTTTCATGCTACTTTATTATGTCCAAGCCATAAGATCCAGTTGTATCATTCTATGCCCTTCTAATAACTTCTCAACTATAAATGTAAGCAGGTACCATAACGGCAGTAACAATATGACTAATATGACTAAACTGTTCATCTTTCTCACTGCAGTTTTTCAGCCCCCAGGCCTCCACAACAAACGTGTGATATGAACATATAGTCACACAATATCCAAAAATGTAAAATAGAGATGAGCACAGAGATTTAGTGTTTGACTGAGTTTTTCAAATACATAACTACACCTATTATTAAATTCTAGTGATAAAATAAATATATATTAAATTAAAATTATGCACATATAAATTAAAACAATTTTTTTAACCTTACTTAAATATTTTAGATAACTAGAAATGTTTATTTGTAATATAAAAATAGGCGTCTTTAGATTTAATAACAAATCTATATAATAAAATATTATTTTCCTTATATAACCAAATAATTAAAAATGCAAAAAATGTATATATATATAATTACAAAAATCATGGTTATTACATTCTACCCTCCTTAAAAAAATTAGGTCCCCACTAAAATATAATCACTAAAATATTGTTCCAAAGCATCCAACTTTATGATGTTGCAAAAGCTAAGCACCTGAAAATTTGTGAGTAATGAGCCAAGAGCCACCCTTCTACACTAGTGGATCAAGTATCATAATTTTATAAAATAAAAATCATTTTCCAAAATCCATATGACATAACATATAAAATTGTACACCTCGCTAAGGGCACAAATACTAGGTGACACACTATCAAAAGTTCATAATTTCTGTGAATAATGGGCCCCTTAATGAGAGAGTGTGGTCTGGCGAAGCAATCATAAGTAGCACTCCCTAGTAAGCCCCTTAATGAGAGAGTGTGCTCTCCCGAAGCCATCATAAGTAGCACTCCCTAGTAAGCTATCAAAAACGCTAGTTACGGAACTATACGCAATTACTAACTGGTTCATAAGTTAGAGCTTACTGCGAATTCTTATTTGTAAAACAGGGTACTTGATCCATAAATTTTAAAACAAAAGAAGTGCAAAAATATTTAAAAGATTTTAAATTAAATAAAGTGTGAAGAGTTAACATACGTTAATAACAATATCTGCCAAATTATGTTGCCAAAATGAACCTAGACATACACACATACACTTAATATAATAATCAGAATGTTAACATGTACATCCCACTAAGCTAACCACACTTTAACTTTATAAAGCTTAACCCATAATAACAATTAAATGTCATTACAAGTAACAAAATAAATTCATATTGACATATAAATACGACCATTCTCATATAATAGTTTAAAATAGTGTACCGACAAATAAAAAAAACTCAACACTTAAATACATTATATATAATAATAATAAATCAATTATATGTAAACTATTTAAATTCAGAATAAAATAGATGTACATTTAATATTTACTATGTATATAATCCTTAAAATAAAGTAACAAAGATAAATAAAATAGGTAACATATGCTTATGATTATGAAAGTGGACAAAATATAAATATTGGTGTATAAAATTTTCATAACCTTACCTGTGAAAATATCATTATACAAAATAAGTATAATCAATTTAATAAATGAGCATATATTTAATTGGTGCACTAATCTAAATGCATATCTAAATCAAACATATATTTAACATATAACATATGAATTATTATGCATGCACAAAACACATAATTATAAACATAAATTCATGCATTAAATATTTAAAAAAAATGGTTATTATTTACTAAAACATTTAATAATCAACATCAAAGTAAATGATTAAATTAAGTAAACTATAATGTTATACAAATAACCATGGAACTAAATAATAAAAAAAACTAATAACAAGTGAATTAGAATAGTGATACATAAGTTCACAAAAATGTAATTTAATTATATATATATATATAGAAGTATGCAATAAACATGTAAAATACATAAATAAAAATATAGGAAATACAACATACCTGAAAAGAGAAGATGTTATACAGACATAAAATGATATGCTAATAGCCTATTTATACACAAGTTGGTTGACTGAGTTTTTCAAACACACATAACACGTCCTAATAAATATACACAACATAACTACACCTATTATTAAATTCTAGTGATAAAATAAATATATATTAAATTAAAATTATGCACATATAAATTTAAATTTTTTTTAACCTTACTTAAATATTTTAGATAACTAGAAATGTTTATTTTTACTAAAAAAATATGCGTCTTTAGATGTAATAACAAATCTATATAATAAAATATTATTTTTCTTATATAACCAAATAATTAAAAATGCGAAAAATGTATATATATATAATTACAAAAATCATGGTTATTACAAAATTGATCATGGTAATGATGAAGATATCCTACAAATTGATGCTCTTTTACTTAAAAAGTTTAGAAATATGGGCTATATAGACTTCAAAAAAAATGTTTTTGAAAAAAAGGCTCTACTTCCTCCAACTTTATTTTGATAAGAGGAATTAAAGAAAGAATTATGGCAAGGAGTCAAGGTATGGGAAAATTACAAGTCAAAGATCAAGTGCTATAATTGTGATGAAGTCAGACACTTTGCTGCTCATTCAGAAAGCCAAACGCTAAGAAGAAGCAAGCCTTGATCAGCAAGAAGAAGAATTGAAGCAAGTTTTGACCAGAAGAACAATTGGGATGATAAAGAGTACAAACTATGCTCACAAAAAATTGCATAATGTTCTATTATAAAGGGCTTTTCTTAATTTTAGGTAAAAGTTACAAAATAAACTAATGGAGATTAAATAATTTAAACATGTATATTTTATTTTATGGAATGATATTATCTTGTTAAACTAACACTGTTGAACAATCAACTTTTGGAAATTTATATGAATTATTCATAGTAAAGTCAATATTTATTTAAATTGAAATGATATCAATAGTGTAAATTTTTTTTTATGATTTTCTTGCTAATAAAATATGTTAAACACATTATTGAGACGTCATTTTAAGGATAAAATAAAGAACATGAACTCATAAATTGTTATGATAAAAACAAACACATTATTCTCAAATCTACTTACTCAAATTTACAAGGAAAATACAATATTATAAAAAATAAAACTTAAATAATCATCATAAACATATTTATGTCAAGATAAAATATGTAAATATGGTTAATCTTGAATTATAAAGTAACTTATATAAAATATGTAAATGTCAAGATTAATGAATACTGATATGTCTTTTCTAAAAAAATACACAACATTAATAAATGAATAAGAAAATAATTTATATACTGAATATGAAAAAAAATTATTTTATCTTTATCGCCTCCCAACAACACCTATTATTTTACAAAAAATGTAAATTTAAACAATTCGATAAAAATAATGAACAATTATCCGGTATCCAATTTAAAGTCCAATTATATAAAATCGACTAATTATTATTGATTGAATATATGTAAATAAGGTACTTAATATTGATAAATGATATATAAAAATACATTATATTTAGTGTCAAATATAAACCATAAAAAATTTGAAAAACTCGTCTGATTCGATCTTAAGAAAGTCATATTTAAAAAGGCCTGAAGCTGCTTGAACATCTATTTTATTATAAAACTTTGCTTCTCTCCTAAAGAGAAAAAACTTGGATTTACACAAATTTGGAATTTTAAAAATATCGAAAAAAAAATTGATAGTTTTATTTTTCATCCAATTTTGTACACTAAAATATTTTGGGATAAATTCTAAATGGGAAACAATTCTACACATCTTTAATATATTAAAAGAAAATTTAATAAATGTACATTATTTTTTGAAGAAATGAAAAGTAATAAAATTAAGTTTTTTACATATATCTAATTCGGAAGTGCTGTAATTTACGCCATTCTTGGCCCTCAAAATTTTGTATAAAAATCCAAATTCTATAGTTTTTTAGAAAAATTGATTTGATCCAAATTCTAAATATGTAAATTAATAAAGCCACCCTTAACACTATTTAATTTATCTTTATTAAAATTATTAAATATTTATCTTTTAAGTTTAAATGAACATTTATCTTTTTTAGTTGAAATAAATTAGTCAATTAAATTATAATTATTATGTTCCCACTATGGCTTATTGGCTTTCTATTCTACCAAAATTTTATTTTTGTTTGCTAATAGAACTTATAATATTTCTCACTTTGTAAGTCAAGAGTTATTATTGGTATTTAAGCAAGCAAAATAACTTTTAATTGGATTTATCTTCTTGTACCTAGATAATCCATCAAGAAACTAACAATTCATGTTTTCAATAGAATTGGTGGGACCAAAATTCAAGACTTGTTCCACTAAAACCAAGTCCTAACAACACTTTAAATACTCATTTAAATTTGATAAAATTTACATAAAAATAAGTCAACAAAGAAACATGCAAATCAATACAAGAAGCAGTGTTTAAGATATAGCAAGTCTACTATAGACCACCCCACATGAAGCATGTTTTTTACATAGTATTTAGCATAAAATGATTTAGAAATAGTAATAGTTGCTGCAATCACTAATGGGGAATTCAGAGGATTGAATTATTGGCATGTTGTTCTCCAAGTATGCAAGAGGAGCAACCCCACTTCCAAGTTGTACCAAGTAACCAACATCCTTAAGAATCATCTCCATACTAGTAAGACACCCTATCACTTGCAACTACAAAAAACACCGGTAAGTTTATAGTAGAATATTTATAAATATTTCATTGTTTTTCGAAATGGTTAGTAAGAGGTAAATAGTGAGAAAATATTTATAACTTGTCTGTTTATGAGTGATTGTGTAGTCTTAGCAAAAGGAAGCAGGGTACAAGGTTATGGCTCATATTATGGATTTGACATAGTTTTGTTAAAGCTTCTCAAAGAGAATTGAGGAACTAACATATTTTACTATTAATCTTGTCTGTGGTCAATATGTAGATGCAACAAAATCTATAACATTGAATATATGAAATGACAATATACCTCATTTAGATTTCTCACATGATCTATCCTCGAATCCTTTCATGCTACTTTATTAAGTCCAAGCCATAAGATCCAGTTGTATCATTCTATGCCCTTCTAATAACTTCTCAACTATCAATGTAAGCAGGTACCATAACCGCAGTAACAATATGACTAATATGACTAAACCGTTCATCTTTCTCAGTGCAGTTTTTCAGCACCCAGGCCTCCACAACAAACCTGTGATATGAACATATAGTCACACAATATCCAAAAATGTAAAATAGAGATGAGCACAGAATAATCCAATTCTTAAAATTCTGTAAGCAATTAGATGATGAAATAAAAATCGACTACAATTAAAATCATTGCACTTGTAATTCTTAAATCATCTATAAACTGAACTGGTTTGTAATATTTACATTGTATCTACAAATAATTGTTTTAACATGTTTCCACTTTCTATGCATCTCACAAAGAATACATAATCAAACAAAAAATATTTTCAGTGTTTTGCTTAAGCTGCATTCAAGAATAAAGCATTTAACTTGTTGTTGCAAGGGGAGTGTGCCTTACTATTACGTTATCAAGTCTTTGCCTTGAATATTAGATCATGTGATGCCTGAGACCAGATAAAAGTTGAATGGAACGAGTACAAAATATCGTGTTCAATTTATTTCACCTATTTGGCTCTCATTACATAAGCAACTCATGACTTCTTGTTTATATATAAAAATAATATATAAGACTCTGTGTTAGGAGGGTTAGGAGGGTCAGATATATTTCAACATATAAAGTGAATTCAATAATTATTGTAGTTTGCTAGAATCAAGAATATATGATCACATTTTGTATAATACAACTTATGTATTATAGCCACTATCAGATATTATGGCTTATGAATTTTTGCACATAAAATTATATAATAACGCTATGATAAATGGTAGAAATATATAAAAACACTTTCCAAGATAATCAAAAATTAATAACTTTCCGTTCTTTGAGAACAACTTTGTCATCAATATCACCAACACCAAAAAAATGCTTGATGTACCAATGAATCATCATTCTTTGGAGCAGACCTTGACGCTTAATCATATATAATGATATGGCTACATGGTAAGGTTTTCTCCAAAAACTTTATCAAAATATCCACAATTTATTTAAGTTCCTCCTTAAGAGAATGGTAATGTGTGATATGATAGCTGAGTAATGGTATTTGATTTCTTAAACCTTAAATCTAATAAATATGGTTAACAATATGGAAATTAAAATTAATTTAAATTTATAATAAATAAGAAAATAGTAGAGATGATAGAAACATTACAATTTTCCTGGTATTTTAGTGGATTATAGAGTGTTGTATACATGTATGTCTCAATACATGGAGGCTCTAATTTTTTATAATGTAGTACTTTGCAATGGAGAAATTTGATCAAAATTAAAGAGTGGTTATTAATTAGAGAGACACATTGTGTTCAATTTAGTTTTACTTACACATATTTCTCAACAAATCAATTCTATGTTAAAATCCTTTTTATCCATATAATTAACAAATTGAGTTCTAGTGGGGGATACTTGAATCTGGTACATGGTAAAAAGGAGAAAATAAAGTGTACCAAAGTTTTTTAAGTTGTAAAAGAGAACTTTAATCGTTATATCAATAAATATCCATTCCAACCTATCTTATGCCTTAAAATATAAATTCTTAACCTAGCCAGGCCCTTTTTTCCCTTGTGACTTCAAAGCAATCATTGTATTATGAGCTAATAGCCTCCCTTCATTAAAAACACTCTGTTTGTTAGACACTATCTAGATTAAACATAGTTTAAACTTATTCACCACCACCTTCGACGGTATGCGCATCACAACATTATAAAAATAGATAGGTCGAAGATCTTCCATATGTTTCAGTTGTTTAACCTTAGGAATAAGACATGCAAGCCTACGATTTAGTTCCCTTGGCCCATGTCGTGTATCAAAGAAAATATGACAAAATAGAACAACATATCTTTTAAAAATATTTCAATACGTATGAAAAATGCCGGGTTCGACCCATGTGGATCTAGTGAGTTGTATTGATGCATGAACAAGACTACATTCTTAACTTCCTCCTCCCTAATAGGTACTATGACGTACTGATTGTGAAATAATAATTAAAAAAAGTTTGCAAAAAGGGTAAAATTTGACACGACCTTAATCGAATAACTATATATCAAATAAAACGGTAAAATATGACAGAAATTTAAACAACTTACCCGAGCAGAAACAAAACCATGTAAAGCCATAGGAAAAAACATATGTGTGTGTACTATCCAACTAAATCATAGTGGAAGACATATAGATATGGAGGCCATGACAAGGAATATCACATATGCATGTCCCATAATTACAATATACCTGTTTATCTTGTCGTGGTTTCGATATTTTTGTTTATAACTATGAGCCAAAGCCAAAGCGACCAAATCGAAATGTTCCTCCAGACTTCTGATATTTTACTTTGAGCAGAAGATGCTTTTTTGATGAGTCGATTTGATCCATGTTTTTGGAGAAACCACCCTGCAAAGAGAAAGTCAGGTACCGAGATTTGTAAATAACAATCTGAGAATCTCAGATTGAAATTTAATTTAATTGCTTATCACCAAATGATAAGGAGTTGATAAAAAAGAGCACAAAATATTTTACCTATCCAAGGGAATCCATGTTATAAAAGATGGCAACCTTTCCACTTTTGCTAACTTGATACATTTCCCTGTAGTAGGTAGCAAGGTCATAGTTGCAGATCAATGTCCTCCACCAATACTATAGATGTCATTTTCTTCGTTATTTGTATTAATAACATATCGCCTCTCTAACCTTGAACTATTCTTGTTATCGACACTTGTTGTATCTCTTCTTTCAAGACATTTGTTCTCACTTCCCGTAGATCGGGTCATCTTCTCACAATTTTCTTTTATCTTTTTCTAAAATGAAAACAGTAAAAAAAATTATAAGATGTGAATTATAATAACACTTGCTTAATTGATTCTTAATAAACAATTATACAAATACCTTTATATGATCTAGGCGATTGGACACAAGTTTTTTATTTAACGAGTCAATATATAATAAAACATCTGAAATTTCTTCTTTGTAGTACTTCATTCTATAAAGATTAACAAACTATTAGAACATGGAACAAACAAAAAGTCCAAAAACAAATTCTACTTTTACAACGACAAGTGATACCTTACAATTTCATACAACTGTCATTCCAAACAAATCCCATTACAACTCAGAACTGATAATAAGACACGATTGACACATAAATATAATTTAATAAAAAAACCCCTAATTAACAAATAGTGTAACATCCATAAAAGATCCCAAACACAAAATAACATAGAAACATGAAAGCAAGGAGGTAAATTAAACAATAATTAACAATAATCAACCAAATTTAATCTTCTCCTAAATTAAATTTAGTGAATTGAAAGAACTTTAGGAAAGATGATTTGGGGAAAAAAATGCATTCCGTTCAAGGTTTAATCTTTTCCGAGATTTAATCTTCTTGGAGCTTTAGGCTTTACAAAGATTTAATATTCAGTGTTTGAGAGAAATATTTCAGCAAAGATTTAATCTTTCGTCGCAGTGGAGATTGTTTGACAGTCTGTGTTTTTTTTGTTTATTTAATAGACAGCCGGGAAAATAATTTCAGCAAGCCCGCTCACAAGTTTTGAACAAGACAGCCTAGCTTTTCGGCCCAAATCTCTGATCTACTGTAACGATTATATAATGTATTGCAATAACATGTATTTGTAACGACCTCGAAATTTTGTTGATTCAGTTGCAATGTTTTTAAAATCCCTTGCAATAGACATGAAATCACCTTTCACCAGCAACGTTTTTTGGATGGTTTTAAAAATATGGTTGCGAAAGCAATTCTATGGTATAGTGAACTAAACCTTGTATAACCATTATTCATCTAATACCTGATACTCCTACAGGCTGGAAGTTATTCCTCATACATACCCTGATATACTCTGGTGATATTTATGAATTAGTTTATGCCCTGAAATAAATGTTTTATCAATTTTAATTATGATTCTGTTTTATTGAATTACAATAATTATCATGTTGAATTGTTATAGAATTGGATAGGTTTCTAAATATGGCACAGATTCGTGGTCAGACCAGATTGGTGGTCATATTAGGCCAATGTGTGCCTTGGATCCAGTATAGAGAACAGAGATGTGTGCCTTAATCTGGTTAGTGTGTCACTGATCAGCAGCCTAACCTTGGTTTTAAACTTAAAAATGAATATCCAATTCTAATAATTGTTTAACAAGGAACTAGATTCCTATGAATCATTTCAATTGATCATTGTTAACACCCGGTTATTATTATTATAACTTCCTGAGCTAGTTAGCTAACCCTTGTGAATCTGTTTAAGTCATTCTACAGTTAAAATAGAAATTATTGGTAACGAGGATCCCCAGTCCAGTATGCGATCTAGGATTCCCGGTTGAGTTGGATCGAGCTAGTTTAAGTTATGCAAGTTTGTAAGAATAATTTCATTTTCATTTGTAAGTTAAACTAGTTGGGATTTGGTATGACGTAATAAAAGTCAAGGTTGTGGTTGGTTTCTCATACTTTAACCTATTGTGATCCGTGGTTGCATAAATAAGGGTAATTGCATATAATATTTCATATACAGGTCTATATAATTTGTGTGTTGTGAACCTTAAACTTCTGATTCGGGTTTGGAGGGCGTCACAACCACCCTCTCTGAAGCTAAATCAACTACTAATATTACCTAATATACAACCAGTACTACCACTAAAATTACCAACAATGCTACCATAAATTGCCACTACTAAGACTAACCAATATAACATCAATGCTACCACCTATAATATCATAATTAAACTGGCCATAAATGGAACTACTTAAGCTAGCACGAACTTCAACACCAACACTAATAATACCACCACTAAGCTACCAATACGACAACTAAGCTACCACCAATGCCACCACCAATGCCACTACTAAGACTAACCAATATAACATCAATGCTACCACCTGTAATACTATAATTAAACTTGCCATAAATGGAACTGCTTAAGCTAGCACGAACTTCAACACCAACACCAATAATACCACCACCAATTCTCCTGCAAAGATTACCGCTTTCAATGCCACCAATTGCACTAATAAGAGCACCAAGACCAATGGCACCATCAATGCCAGCAAATCCACTACTAATATTATCGTTTCTGGTACCACCAATATAACCACTAAAGATGCTAGTCATGCTGCCACCAATCCCACTATTAAAACTACCCAATATAC
The DNA here is from genome assembly GCF_009905375.1 of Apium graveolens. Lineage (NCBI taxonomy): Eukaryota > Viridiplantae > Streptophyta > Magnoliopsida > Apiales > Apiaceae > Apium > Apium graveolens. The sequence goes on from NW_027421748.1 coordinate 87,001, forward strand.
CACCAATGATACTACCACTTATGCCATTATTAAATTTACCACCAATGATACTCCTTAAGTTAGCACGAACTTTACCATCAACAATCCCACCACCAATTCCACTCCTAAGATTACGACTACTAGTGCCACCAATTGTACTAGTAAAATTACCACCATCAGTGACACCGCCAACAATATTACTACTGGATTAAAGAATAATCATAACTCTATACTTTTCAAATAGTTACAGATCTATAGAAGTTACTAAGCAACGGGTTCTAGTGAGGCTGAAAATGGTGACCCTACCAATTCATGTATTGAAAATATAAGTTCTTCCAACACTAAAAAATTTCCCAAACAAAGGCTACATCTCTATCAAGTAAGAAATCTCATTTTCAACCATGTGTGTTATGAAATGAAGTTAAAAAGTGATGGGGCTTCGTGAGATGGGAAACTCCTAATATAAGTAAACTTCGTGTTTTATTAGGTGAATAAAGAGTAATTTAGAGTTGTTTGTCTTATATACATTAGAAAAAAAATACACCCCACATAGATCCACTTGTACTATCTGCATTTATATTAATAATATATATTGGCATGGTAAAAGTTAAAGAATAATAAATAAACCTGACACGGTACATTGATGAAGAGAAAGGGAAGGCACTTGGAGCATTTTCTTCATTGTTTTTGGAACTTGTTGCAAGTAGCAAGAAAAATATAATTCGTGTGAGAATGTCTCTAAAGTAAGGTCATACATAAACATAAAATAAATTTAATAGTATAATTCAACAAATATGAACATAAAATATAAATAATTCGTGGGCTTCTTTTCTATAAATTTTCATTTTTTTCATATATCATGTATTTGATTATTTATGAGGAACAAAAAAAATTACGACAAATGTAACTGTTTTTTTCTAACCTTGACATATAATCTTGAAAGGATAATTCTTGACATAGAGGTCATGTAAAAACAAATACAAGTGACTCTAAATCTACATACATATATACAAGGAAAATGGGATACTTATTTTAGTGTTTGATTTCTACCAAAAGTTTGTGGAAATAACACATATGAAAAGAAAATGAAGAAACAGGGAAATATAAATTATTACCTTAACTTTGTTAAACAACATCAATTCATGATAACCTGTAAACCTTATCCACTTAGTCCTCCACCAATTCATTTGATTAGTCGTCGGCCAATTCATTTGGAGATGTGTTTAACTTTAGAGAACCAAAACACTCTTTCATAGAAAATACAAATAACTCCAAAATACTATTTCATGGCCATGTACAAATTCATTTTGTTTGTAAGGCGGCGGGCTTGTGCTGATATTAGGGTTTTACCTACCTTTTTAATTTCCTATATTTTGCAGGCCTAATTGTATATCATGGGTTTGAATGGGCCCAATTTATTTTAAATTGTTTTTTATCTTAGTATCAATTTCTTATTACAAATTAAATTTTTTTCTTTTTGTAAAAATATAATTTAACAAAGTCTGCTCCATGTATTATACAAACTAATTGGGTGTTGATTTACAAACATAAGTAAACAAGCATTCCTTTAATTTATTTTGTTTTGTAAATAAAATGAGATTCTATAAATTAAGTGGTAAGAATTATAGAAAAAACTTAACTAGAAATGATATTTTCTCAAAAAATTTAAATTTTATTTAGTGAAATTATATATAAATTCCCTACTGACCTCAACTAATAAACCATAAAAAATTTGAAAAACTCATGTGATTCGATCTTAAGAAAGTCATATTTAAAAAGGCCCCAAGCTGCATGAACATATATTTTATTATAAAAATTTGCTTCTCTCCTAAAGAACAAAAACTTGGATTTACTCAAATTTGGAATTTTGAAAATATCGAAATAATTTTTTTGATAGTTTTATTTTTCATCCAATTTTTTACACTAAAATATTTTGGGATAAAATTTTAAATCGGAAAAAATTCTACACATCTTTAATATATTTAAAGAAAATTTAACAAATGTACATTATTTTTCGAAGAAATGAAAAGTAATAAAATTAAGTTTTTTACATATATCTAATTCGGAAGGGCTGTAATTTGCGCCATTCTTGGGCCTCAAAATTTTGTATAAAATCCAAATTCATTAGTTTTTTAGAAAAATTGATTAGATCCAAATTCTAAATATGTAAATTAATTAAGCCACCCTTAACACTATTTAATTTATCTTTATATAAATTATTAAATATTTATCTTTTAAGTTGAAATGAATATTTATCTTTTTTAGTTGAAATAAATTAGTCAATTAAATTATAATTATTATGTTCCCACTGTGGCTTATAGGCTTTCTATTCTACCAAAATTTTATATTTGTTTGCTAATAGAACCTATAATATTTCTCACTTTGTAAGTCAAGAGTTATTATTATTATTTAAGCAAGCAAAATAACTTCTAATTGGATTTATCTTCTTGTACCTAGATAATCCATCAAGAAACTAACAATTCATATTTTCAATAGAATTAGTCAGACCAAAATTCAAGATTTGTTCCAGTAAAACCAAGTCCTAACAACACTTTAAATACTCATTTAAATTTGATAAAATTTATATAAAAATAAGTCAAAAAAGAAACATGCAAATCAATGCAAGAAGCAGTGTTTAAGATATAGTAAGTCTACTATAGACCGCCGCACATGAAGCATGTTTTTTTCATAGTATTTAGCATCAAATGATTTAGAAATAATAGTTGCTGCCATCACTAATGAGGAATTCAGAGGATGGAATCATTGGCATGTTGTTCTCCAAGTATGCAGAAGGAGCAGCAACCCCACTTCCAAGTTGTACCAAGTAACCAACATCCTTAAGAATCATCTCCATACCAGTAAGACACCCTATCACTTGTAACTACAAAAAACACCGATAAGTTTATAGTAGAATATTTATAAATATTTCATTGTTTTTCGAAATGGTTAGTAAGAGGTAAATAGAGAGAAAATATTTATAACTTGTCAAAAGGAAGTAGGATACAAAGTTATGGCTCATATTATGAATTTGACATAGTTTTGTTAAGGCTTCTCAAAGAGAATTGAGGAACTAACATATTTTACTATTAATCTTGTCTTTGGTCAATATGTATATGCAACAAAATCTATAACATTGAATATAAGAAATGACAATATACCTCATTTAGATTTCTCACGTGATCTATCCTTGAATCCTTTCATGCTATTTTATTAAGTCCAAGCCATAAGATCCAGTTGTATCATTGTATGCCCTTCTAATAACTTCTCAACTATCAATGTAAGCAGGTACCATAACTACAGTAACAATATGACTAATATGACTAAACTGTTCATCTATTTTTCAGCCCCAAGCCTCCACAACAAACGTGTGATATGAACATATAGTCACACAATATTTAAAAATTTAAACAGAGATGAGCACAGAATAATCCGATTCTTAAAATTCTGTAAGCAATTAGATGATGAAATAAAAATCGACTACAATTAAAATCATTGCACTTGTAATGCTTAAATCATCTATAAATTGAACTCGTCTGATTCGATCTTAAGAAAGTAATATTTAAAAAGGCCCGAAGCTGCATGAACATATATTTTATTATAAAAATTTGCTTCTCTCCTAAAGAGAAAAAACTTGGATTTACTCAAATTCGGAATTTTAAAAATATCGAAATAATTTTTTTGATAGTTTTATTTTTCATCCAATTTTTTACACTAAAATATTTGGGGATAAAATTCTAAATCGGAAAAAATTCTACACATCTTTAATATATTTAAAGAAAATTTAACAAATGTACATTATTTTTCGAAGAAATGAAAAGTAATAAAATTAAGTTTTTTACATATATCTAATTCGGACGTGCTGTAATTTGCGCCATTCTTGGGCCCCAAAATTTTGTATAAAATTCAAATTCATTAATTTTTTAGAAAAATTGATTTGATCCAAATTCTAAATATGTAAATTAATTAAGCCACCCTTAACACTATTTAATTATCTTTATTTAAATTATTAAATATTTATCTCTTAAGTTGAAATGAACATTTATCATTTTTAGTTGAAATAAATTTGTCAATTTAATTATAATTATTATGTTCCCACTGTGGCTTATTGGCTTTGTATTCTACCAAAATTTTATTTTTGTTTGCTAATAGAACCTATAATATTTCTCACTTTGTAAGTAAAGAGTTATTATTGGTATTTAAGCAAGCAAAATAAGTTCTAATTGCATTTATCTTCTTGTACCTAGATTTTTTTTTTTGACAAATGCAGAAAGTTCTCATTAAATTGAATATAGTACAGTGAGGACAAACCCCCAACTGTGGATACAACCAGGTGATAAAACAAATAAATACTAAAAACAATTAGATGATTTGTTTGCTGATCGTTTAACACATAGAATTTAAAAATTCTTGAAATTAAAAATGAAATCAAAGACATTCCAAGTGATCCAAATTGCAGCAGCATCTCTGAAAATAGCAACATCGCAATTGACCATATTACATAAAAACTAAGGTTAGCCCAGTGTTCAGAAACACCAATAGCATAAAATAAGATTGAAGAAGCGGTACCCCAGCTATCTACATGCCGGACACCAGCTATAGACATGCCGAAGGCACCCCAGCTATCTACATGGAGGATACCAGCTATAGACATGCCGAAAGTATAAACCCATGAAAGATGACCAATCTTTAGTTGTGAAAGGTGAGCTCTTGCAATAATTACCACCGTCCCAAATCCAATGCAGGCTTTGCAGATCACCAAAAATATCAATAAATTTGTCCTCAACACATCTATCACCAGATAAACCCAACCATGACTAAATAAAAACATAACAAACACTCTAAAAGGAGAGATAAAACACACACTCCTAAAGTAGAGACACACAAACACCCAAAAAATTAGATTTCATTGAAAGGAAATAAACGAGAATAACAGAAAATAAAGGGGTTGGGGCTTTCCACCGGAGAAAACCAGTGGAAGCCCCTCGATTTACTTGAAAATAGACAAACCCTAACAGAGAGGATGAAAGAAGAGAGGGCGCTGAGAGTTTTAATAATTCTACTTAATCCAAAATATCTTGTAAATGAGTTTTTTTAATAATGCTACTTAATCCAAAATCTGTACCAAAATAGTTATAAAATGACGTGACTGTACAAGTGTTGAAATTTAGTTGGTTCTTCTTGTACCTAAATAATCCATAAAGAAACTTACAATTCATGTTTTTAATAGAATTAGTCAGACCAAAATTCAAGACTTGTTCCACTAAAACCAAGTCCTAACAACACTTTAAATACTCATTTAAATTTAATAAAATTTACATAAAAATAAGTCAACAAAGAAACATGCAAATCAATCCAAGAAGCAGTGTTTAAGATATAGTAAGTCTACTGTAGACCACCGCACATGAAGCATGTTTTTTATATATTATTTAGCATAAAATGATTTAGAAATAGTAATAGTTGCTGCAATCACTAATGGGGTATCTAGAGGATGGAATTATTGGCATGTTGTTCTCCATACCAGTAAGACACCCTATCACTTGCAACTACAAAAAACACCCGTATGTTTATAGTAGAATATTTATAAATATTTCATTGTTTTTAGAAATGGTTAGTAAGAGGTAAATAGAGAGAAAATATTTATAACTTGTCTCGTTTATGAATGATTGTGTGGTCTTAGCAAAAGGAAGTAGGATACAAGGTTATGGCTCATATTATGAATTTGACAAAGTTTTGTTAAAGTTTCTCAAAGAGAATTGAGGAACTACCATATTTTACTATTAGTCTTGTCTCTGGTCAATATGTAGATGCAACAAAATCTATAACATTAAATATAAGAAATGATAATATACCTCATTTAGATTTCTCACATGATCTATCCTCGAATCCATTCTTGCTACTTTATTAAGTCCAAGCCATAAGATCCAGTTGTATCATTCTATGCCCTTCTAATAACTTCTCAACTATCAATGTACGCAGGTACCATAACCGCACTAACAATATGACTAATATGACTAAACCGTTCATCTTTCTCAGTGCAATTTTTCAGCCCCCAGGCCTCCACAACAAACCTGTGATATGAACATATAGTCACACAATATCCAAAAATGTAAAACAAAGATGAGCACAGAATAATCCGATTCTTAAAATTATGTCAGCAATTAGATGATGAAATAAAAATTGACTAAAATTAAAATCATTGCACTTGTAATTCTTAAATAATCTATAAAATGACTTGGTTTGTAATATTTGCATTGTATCTACAAATAATGGTTTCAACATGTTTCTACTTTCTATGCATCTCACAAAGAATACATAATGAAACAAAAAATATTTTCAGTGTTTTGCTTAAGCTGCATAAAAGAATAAAGCATTTAACTTGTTGTTGTTGCAAGGGGAGTGTGCCTTGCTATTATGTTCTCAAGTCTTTCCTCGAATATTTGATCAAGTGATGCCTGAGACCACATAAAAGTTTAATGGAACGAGTACAAAATCTCATGTTCAATTTGTTTCACCTTTTTGGCTCTCATTACATAAGCAACTCATGACTTATTCTTTATATATAAAAATAATATATAAGACTCTATGTTAGAAGGGTTAGGAGGGTCAGATATATTTCAACATATAAAGTGAATTCAACAATTATTGTAGTTTGCTGGAATCAAGAATATATGATCACATTTTCTGTAATACAACTTATGTATTATAGCCACTATCAGATATTGTGGCTTATGAATTTTTGCACATAAAATTATATAATAACGTTATGTTAAATCTTAAAAATATATAAAAACACTTTCCAAGATAATCAAAAATTAATAACTTTCCGTTCTTTGAGAACAACTTTGTCATCAATATCACCAACACCAAGAAAATGCTTGATGTACCAATGGATCATCATTCTTTAGAGCAGACCTTCACCCTTAATGATATATAATTATATCGCTAAATGGTAAGGTTTTCTCCAAAAACTTTATCAATATATCCCCAATTTATTTAAGTTCCTCTATAAGAGAATGGTAATGTGTGATATGATAGCTGAGTAATGGTATTTGATTTCTTAAACCTTAAATCTAATAAACATGGTTAACAATATGGAAATTAAAATTAATCTAAATTTAAAATAAATAAGAAAATAGTAGAGATGATAGAAACATTATAATTTTCCTGGTATGCTGGTGGATTATAGAGTGTTGTATACATGTATTTCTGAATACATGGAGGCTCTAATTTTTTATAATGTATTACTTTGCAATGCAGAAATTTGATCAAAATTAAAGAGTGGTTATTAATTAGAGAGACACATTGTGTTCAATTTTGTTTTACTTACACATATTTTTCAACAAATCAATTCTATGTTAAAATCCTTTTTATCCATATAATTAACAAATTAAGTGCTACTGGCGGATACTTGAATCTGGAACATGGTGAAAAGGAGAAAATAAAGTGTACCAAAGTGGTTTAAGTTGTAAAAGAGAACTTTAATCGTTGTATCAATAAATCTCCATTCCAACCTATCTAATGCCATAAAATATCAATTCTTAACCCAGCCACGCCCTTTTTTCCCTTGTGACTTCAAATGCAATCACTGTATTATGAACTAATAGCCTCCCTTCATTAAAAGCACTCTGTTTGTTAGGCACTGTCTAGATTAAACATAGTTTGAACTTATTCACCACCACCTTCGACAGTATGCGCATCAGAACATTATAAAGATAGATAGGTCGAAGATCTTCCATATGTTTCAGTTGTTTAACCTTAGGAATAAGACATACAAGCCTACGATTTAGTTCCCTTGGCCCATGTGGTGTATCAAAGAAAATCTGACAAAATAGAACAACATACCTTTTAAAAATATTTCAATACGTTTGAAAAATGCTGGGTTCGACCTATGTGGATCTAGTGACTTATATTGATGCATGAAAAAGACTACATTCTTAACTTCCTCCTCCCTAATAGGTAACATGACCTAGTGATTGTGAAATAATAATTAAAAAAAGTTTACAAAAAGGGTAAAATTTGACACGACCTTAATCTAATAACCATATATCAAACAAAACGGTAAAATTTAACATAAATTTAAACAACTTACCTGAGCAAAAACAAAACAATGTAAAGCCATAGGGAAAAACATATGTGTGTGTACTATCCAACTAAATCATAGTGGAAGACATATAGATGTGGAGTCCATAACAAGGAATGTCATATATGCATATCCCATAATTACAATATACATGTTTGTCTTGTCGTGGTTTCGGTATTTTTGTTTATAACTATGAGAAAAAGCAAAAGCGACCAAATCAAGATGTTCCTCCAAGACTCTGATGTTTTACCTTGAGGAGAAGATGTTTTTTTTATGAGTCGATTTGATCCAAGTTTGTGAAGAAACCACCCTACAAAGAGAAAGTCACGTACCGGGTTTTGTAAATAACAATCTGAGAATCTCAGATTGTAATTTAATTTAATTCCTTATCACCAAATGATAAGGAGTTGTAAAAAAAAGCACAAAATGTTTTACCTATCCAAGGGAATCCATGTTATAAAAGATGGCAACCTTTCCACTTTTGCTAACTTGATACATTTCCCTGTAGTAGGTAGCAAGGTCATAGTTGTAGATCAATGTCCTCCACCAATACTATAGATGTTTTTTTCTTCGTTATTTGTATTAATAACATATCGCCTCTCCGTCCTTGAACTATTGTTGTTATCGACACTTGTGGTATCTCTTCTTTCAAGACATTTGTTCTCACTTCCCGTAGCTCGGGTCATCTTCTCACAATTTTCTTTTATCTTTTTCTAAAATGAAACGAGTAAAAAAAATTATAAGATGTGAATTATAATAACACTTGCTTAATTGATTCTTAATAAACAATTATACAAACACCTTTATATGACCTAGGCGATTGGACACAAGTTTTTTATTTAACGATTCAATATATAATAAAACATCTGAAAGTATTGAATTTCTTCTTTGTAGTACTTCATTCTATAAAGATTAACAAACTATCAGAAGACCGAGTAAACAAAAAGTCCAAAATACAAATTCTACTATTACAACCACAAGTGATACCTTAAAATTTCATACCACTGTCATTCCAAACAATTCCCAATACAACTCAGAACTGATAATAAGACACGATTGACACATAAACATGATTTAATAAAGATCTCAAACACAAAATAACATAGAAAGAGAAAAGCAAGGAGGTAAATTAAACAATAATTAACAATAATCGACCAAACTTAATCTTCTACTAAATTAAATTTAGTGAATTGAAAGAACTTTAGGAAAGATGATTTGGGGAAAAAATACATTCCGTTCAAGGTTTAATCTTTTCCGAGATTTAATCTTCTTGGAGCTTTAGTCTTTACAAAGATTTAATATTCAGTGTTTGAGAGAAATATTTCAGCAAAGATTTAATCTTTTTCCGCAGTGAAGATTGTTTGACAGTCCGTGTTTTTTTATATTATTTAATTGACAGCCGGGAATACAATTTCAGCAAGCCCGCTCACAAGTTTTGAACAAGACCGCCTAACTTTTGGGCCCAAATCTCTGATCTACTGTAACGATTATATAATGTATTGCAATAACATATATTTGTAACTACCTCGAAATTTTGCTGATTCAGTTGCAATGTTTTTAAAATCCCTTGCAATAGACATGAAATCACCTTTCAACCACAACATTTTTTAGATAGTTTTTAGAAATCTGGTTGCGAAAGCAATTCTATGGTATAGTGAACTAAACCTTGTATAACCATTATTCTTTAATACCTGATTCTCCTACAGGCTGGAAGCTATTCCTCATACATACCCTGATATACTCTGGTGATATTTATGAATTGCTTTATGCTCTGAAATAAATGTTTTATCAACGTTAATTATGATTCTGTTTTATTGAATTACAATATTTATCATGTTGAATTAGTTATAGAATTAGATAGCGTTCTAAATATGGAACATATTCGTGGTCAGACCAGATTGGTGGTCATATTAGGCCAATGTGTGCCTTGGATCCAGTATAGAGAATAGAGTTGTGTGCCTTAATCGGGTTAGTGTGTCACTGATCAGCAGCCTAACCTTGGTTTTAAACTTAAAAATGAATATCCAATTCTAATAATTGCTTAACAAGGAACTTGATTCCTATGAATCATTTCAATTGATCATTGTTTACACTCAGTTATTGTTATATATTATAACTTGCTGAGCTAGTTAGCTCACCCTTGTGAATCTATTTACGTTATTCTATAGTTAAAATGGAAATTATTGGTAATGAGGACCCCCCAGTCCAGTATACGATCTAAGATTCCAGGTTGAGTTGGATCGAGCTAGTTTGAGTTATGCAAGTTTCTAAGAATGATTTCATTTTCAGTTGTAAGTTAAACTAGTTCGGATTTGGTATGACGTAATAAAAGTCAAGATTGTGGCTGGTTTTCATACTTTAACCTGTTGTGCCTGTGCTTGCATAAATAACGGTAATTGCATATAATATTTCATATACAGGTTTATATAATATATGTGTTGTGAACCCCAAACTTCTTACCTGGGTTTGGAGGACGTCACAACCACCATCTCTGAAGCTAAATCAACTCATAATATTACCTAATATACAACCAGTGCTACCCCTAAAGCTACTAGAAATGCTACCATAAATTGCCACTACTAAGACTAACCAATATAACATCAATGCTACCACCTGTAATACCATAATTAAACTGGCCATAAATGGAACTGCTTAAGGTAGCACGAAGTTCAAAACCAACACCAATAATACCACTACCAATTCTCCTGCAAAGATTACCCCTTTCAATGCTACCAATTGCACTAATAAGAGCACCAGGACCAATGGCACCATCAATGCCAGCAAATCCACTACTAATATTATCGTTTCTGGTACCACTAATGTATCCACTAAAGATGCTAGTCATGCTGCCACCAATCCCACTATTAAAACTACCCAATATACCACCAATGCTACTATCACTTATGCCATTATTAAAATTACCACCAATGATACTCCTTAAGTTAACACGAACTTCACCACCAACAATCCCACCACCAATTCCACTCCTAAGATTACGACTACTAGTGCCACCAACTGGACTAGTAAAATTACCATCACCAGTGACACCGCCAACAATATTACTACTGGAATCAAGAAAAACCACAACTCTATACTTTTCAAATAGTTACGGATCTATAGAAGTTACTAAGCAACATGTTCTAGTGAGGCTGAAAATGGTGACCCTACCAATTCATGTATTGAAAATATAAGTTCTTCCAACACTAAAAAATTTCCCAAACAAAGGCTACATCTCTATCAAGTAAGAAATCTCATTTTCAACCATGTGTGTTGTGAAATGAAGTTAAAAAGTGATGGGGCTTCGTGAGATGGGAAACTCCTAATATAAGTAAACTTCGTGTTTAATTAGGTCAACAAAGAGTAATTTAGAGTTGTTTGTCTTATATACATTAGAAAAAAAATACACCCCACATAGATCCACTTGTACTATCTATATTTATATTAATAATATATATTGGCATGGTAAAAGTTAAAGAATAATAAAGAAACCTGACACCGTACATTGATGAAGAGAAAGGGAAGGCACTTGGAGCATTTTCTTCATTGTTTTTGGAACTTGTTGCAAGTAGCAAGAAAAATATAATTCCTGTGAAAATATCTCTAAAGTAAGGTTATACATAAACATAAAATAAATTTAATAGTATAATTCAACAAATATGAACATAAAATAAAAATAATGTGTGGGCTTCTTTTTTATAAATTTTCATTTTTTTCATATATCATGTATTTGATTATTTATGAGGAACAAAAAAAAATGACTACAAATGTAATTGTTTTTTTTTCTAACCTTGACATATAATCTTGAAAGGATAATTCTTGACATAAAGGTCATGTAAAAACAAATACAAGTGACATTCCATGTAAATCTACATACATATATACAAGGAAAATGGGATACTTATTTTAGTGTTTGATTTCTACCAAAAGTTTGTGCAAATAACACATATGAAAAGAAAATGAAGAATGAGGGAAATATAAATTATTACCTTAACTTTGTTAAACAACATCAATTCATGATAACCTGTAAACCTTATCCACTTAGTCCTCCACCAATTCATTTGATTAGTCCTCCACCAATTCATTTGGAAATGTGTTTAACTTTAGAGAACCAAAACATTCTTTCATAGAAAATACAAATAACTCCAAAACAATTTCATAGCCATGTACGAATTCATTTTGTTTGTAAGGCGGCCGGCTTGTGCTCATATTAGGGTTTTACCTACCTTTTTAATATCTTATATTTTGTATATCATGGGTTTCAATGGGCCCAATTTATTTTAAATTGTTTTTTTATCTTAATATCGAAATAATTTTTTTGATAGTTTTATTTTTCATCCAATTTTTTACACTAAAATATTTTGGGATAAAATTCTAAATCGGAAAAAATTCTACACATCTTTAATATATTTAAAGAAAATTTAACAAATGTACATTATTTTTCGAAGAAATGAAAAGTAATAAAATTAAGTTTTTTACATATATCTAATTCGGATGGGTTGTAATTTGCGCCATTCTTGGGCCTCAAAATTTTGTATAAAATCCAAATTCATTAGTTTTTTAGAAAAATCGATTTGATCCAAATTCTAAATATGTAAATTTATTAAGCCACCCTTAACACTATTTAATATATCTTTACTCAAATTATTAAATATTTGTCTTTTAAGTTGAAATGAACATTTATCTTTTTTAGTTGAAATAAATTAGTCAATTAAATTATAATTATTATGTTCCCAGTGTGGCTTATAGGCTTTCTATTCTACCAAAATTTTATTTTTGTTTGCTAATACAACCTATAATATTTCTCACTTTGTAAGTCAAGAGTTATTATTACTATTTAAACAAGCAAAATAACTTCTAATTGGATTTATATTCTTGAACCTAGATAATCCATCAAGAAACTAACAATTCATATTTTCAATAGAATTACTCAGACCAAAATTCAAGACTTGTTCCACTAAAACCAAGTCCTAACAACACTTTAAATACTCATTTAAATTTGATAAAATTTATATAAAAATAAGTCAACAAAAAAAAGATGCAAATCAATGCAAGAAGCAGTGTTTAAGATATAGTAAGTCTACTATAGACCACGGTAGATGAAGCATATTTTTTACATAGTATTTAGCATAAAATGATTTAGAAATAATAGTTGGTGCCATCACTATTGGGGAATTCAGAGGATGGAATCATTGCCATGTTGTTCTCCAAGTATGCAGAAGGAGCAGTAACCCCACTTCCAAGTTGTACCAAGTAACCAACATCCTTAAGAATCATCTCCATACCAGTAAGACAACCTATCACTTGCAACTACAAAAAACACCCCTAAGTTTATAGTAGAATATTTATAAATATTTCATTGTTTTTCGAAACGGTTAGTAAGAGGTAAATAGAGAGAAAATATTTATAACTTCTCTAGTTTATGAGTGATTGTGTGGTCTTAGCAAAAGGAAGTAGGATACAAGGTTATGGCTCATATTATGAATTTGACATAGTTTTGTTAAAGCTTCTCAAAGAGAATTGATGAACTAACATATTTTACTATTAATCTTGTCTCTGGTCAATATGTAGATGCAACAAAATCTATAACATTGAATATAAGAAATGACAATATACCTCATTTAGATTTCTCACATGATCTATCCTTGAATCCTTTCATGCTACTTTATTAAGTCCAAGCCATAAGATCCAGTTGTATCATTCTATGCCCTTCTAATAATTTCTCAACTATAAATGTAAGCAGGTACCCGCAGTAACAATATGACTAATATGACTAAACTGTTCATCTTTCTCACTGCAGTTTTTCAGCCCCAGGCCTCCACAACAAACGTGTGATATGAACATATAGTCACACAATATCCAAAAATGTAAAATAGAGATGAGCACAGAGATTTAGTGTTTGACTGAGTTTTTCAAATACATAACTACACCTATTATTAAATTCTAGTGATAAAGTAAATATGTATTAAATTAAAATTATGCACATATAAATTAAAACAATTTTTTTAACCTTACTTAAATATTTTAGATAACTAGAAATGTTTATTTTTAATATAAAAATACGCGTCTTTAGATTTAATAACAAATCTATATAATAAAATATTATTTTCCTTATATAACCAAATAATTAAAAATGCAAAAAATGTATATATATATATAATTACAAAAATCATGGTTATTACATTCTACCCTCCTTAAAAAAATTAGGTCCCCAAATTTAAACATACCAAAAATATTTAATGATACCAAAAATATTTCTGCATCGAGAAAGTCAGAAAATATTTAACCAAAAAAAATAAAAGTAGTTTTTTTTGGAAACAGAAATAACTAAACTCATAACTGGTTAAGCCTAAAAGGGCAGTCTAAAGAAGCTAACCTAGGCTCTGAATACCAACTGTAATACCCCAACTTTTCACAAAATAGTTATACTTAAATATTCAGCTAAAACTCCAAATTAAATCCATAATAAGAATAAGTTTCTAGTTTTTCATAAATTTCTAAAATCGCAGACAGAAATAAAATCATGTAAGCTGAAAATAAAGCAAATCTTGGGAGAGGCAGCTCCAATACAAACATAATCACTAAAATATTGTTCCAAAGCATCCACCTTTAAGATGTTGCAAAAGCTAAGCACCTGAAAATTTGTGAGTAATGAGCCAAGAGCCCAGCAAGAAAAGTTCTACACTAGTGGATCAAGTATCATAATTTTATAAAATAAAAATCATTTTCCAAAATCCATATGACATAAGATATAAAATTCCACAGCTCGCTAAGGCCACAAATACCTGGTGACACACTATCAAAAGTTCATAATTTCTGTGAATAATGGGCCCCTTAATGAGAGAGTGTGCTCTCCCGAAGCCATCATAAGTAGCAGTCCCTATAAGGTATCAAAAACGCTAGTTCATTCTTATTTGTAAAACAGGGTACTTGATCCATAAATTTTAAAACAAAAGAAGTGCAAAAATATTTAAAAGATTTTAAATTAAATAAAGTGTGAAGAGTTAACATACGTTAATAACAATATCTGCCAAATTATGTTGCCAAAATGAAGCTAGACATACACACATACACTTAATATAATAATCAGAATGTTAACATGTACATCCCACTAAGCTAACCACACTTTAACTTTATAAAGCTTAACTCATAATAACAATTAAATGTCCTTACAAGTAACAAAATAAATTCATATTAACATATAAATACGACCATTCTCATATAATAGTTCAAAATAGTGTACCGACAAATAAAAAAAACTCAACACTTAAATACATTATATATAATAATAATAAATCAATTATATGTAAACTATTTAAATTGAGAATAAAATAGATGTACATTTAATATTTACTATCTATATAATCCTTAAAATAAAGTAACAAAGATAAATAAAATAGGTAACATATGCTTATGATTATGAAAGTGGACAAAATATAAATATTGGTGTATAAAATTTTCATAACCTTACCTGTGAAAATATCATTATACAAAATAAGTATAATCAATTTAATAAATGAGCATATATTTAATTGGTGCACTAATCTAAATGCATATCTAAATCAAACATATATTTAACATATAACATATGAATTATTATGCATGCACAAAACACATAATTATAAACATAAATTCATGCATTAAATATTTACAAAAAAATGGTTATTATTAACTAAAACATTTAATAATCAACATCAAAGTAAATGATTAAATTAAGTAAACTATAATGTTATACAAATAACCATGGAACTAAATAATAAAAAACTAATAACAAGTGAATTAAAATACTGATACATAAGTTCACAAAAATGTAATTTAATTATATATATATATATAGAAGTATGCAATAAACATGTAAAATACATAAATAAAAATATATTAAATACAACATACCTGAAAAGAGAAGATGTTATAGAGACATAAAATGATATGCTAATAGCCTATTTATACATTGGTTGACTGAGTTTTTCAAATACACATAACATGTACTAATAAATATACACAACATAACTACACCTATTATTAAATTCTAGTGATAAAATAAATATATATTAAATTAAAATTATGCACATATAAATTAAAAAAAAAATTTAACCTTACTTAAATATTTTATATAACTAGAAATGTTTATTTTTAATATAAAAATTTGCGTCTTTAGATGTAATAACAAATCTATATAATAAAATATTATTTTTCTTATATAACCAAATAATTAAAAATGCAAAAAATGTATATATATATATATAATTACAAAAATCATGGTTATTACAAAATTGATCATGGTAATGATGAAGATATCCTACAAATTGATGCTCTTTTACTTAAAAAGTTTAGAAATATGGGCTATATAGACTTCAAAAAAAATGTTTTTGAAAAAAAGGCTTTACTTCCTCCAACTTTATTTTGATAAGAGGAATTAAAGAAAGAATTATGGCAAGGAGTCAAGGTATGGGAAAATTACAAGTCAAAGATGTGATGAAGTCAGACACTTTGCTGCTCATTCAGAAAGCCAAACGCTAAGAAGAAGCAAGCCTTGATCAGCAAGAAGAAGAATTGAAGCAAGTTTTGACCAGAAGAACAATTGGGATGATACAATACAAGAGTACAAACTATGCTCACAAAAAATTGCATAATGTTCTATTATAAAGGGCTTTTCTTAATTTTAGGTAAAAGTTACAAAATAAACTAATGGAGATTAAATAATTTAAACATGTATATTTTATTTTATGGAATGATATTATCTTTTTAAACTAACACTGTTGAACAATCAACTTTTGGAAATTTATATGAATTATTCATAGTAAAGTCAATATTTATTTAAATTGAAATAATATCAATAGTGTAAATTTTTTTTTATGATTTTCTTGCTAATAAAATATGTTAAACACATTATTGAGACGTCATTTTAAGGATAAAATAAAGAACATGAACTCATAAATTGTTATGATAAAAACAAACACATTATTCTCAAATCTACTTACTCAAATTTACAAGGAAAATACAATATTGTAAAAAATAAAACTTAAATAATCATCATAAACATATTTATGTCAAGATAAAATATGTAAATATGGTTAATCTTGAATTATAAAGTAACTTATATAAAATATGTAAATGTCAAGATTAATGAATACTGATATGTCTTTTCTAAAAAAATACACAACATTAATAAATGAATAAGAAAATAATTTATATACTGAATATGAAAAAAAAATATTTTATCTTTATCGTCTCCCAACAACACCTATTATTTTACAAAAAATATAAATTTAAACAATTCGATAAAAATAATGAACAATTATCCGGTATCCAATTTAAAGTCCAATTATATAACAGCTAAATCGACTAATTATTATTGAATGAATATATGTAAATAAGGTACTTAATATTGATAAATGATATATAAAAATACATTATATTTAGTGTCAATATAAACCATAAAAAATTTGAAAAACTTGTCTAATTCAAGAAAGTCATATTTAAAAAGGCGCGAAGCTGCTTGAACATCTATTTTATTATAAACTTTGCTTCTCTCCTAAAGAGAAAAAACTTGGATTTACACAAATTTGGAATTTTAAAAATATCGAAAAAAAAATTTGATAGTTTTATTTTTCATCCAATTTTGTACACTAAAATATTTTGGGATAAATTCTAAATGGGAAACAATTTTACACATCTTTAATATATTAAAAGAAAATTTAACAAATGTACATTATTTTTTGAAGAAATGAAAAGTAATAAAATTAAGTTTTTTACATATATCTAATTCGGAAGTGCTGTAATTTGCGCCATTCTTGGCCCTCAAAATTTTGTATAAAAATCCAAATTCTATAGTTTTTTAGAAAAATTGATTTGATCCAAATTCTAAATATGTAAATTAATAAAGCCACCCTTAACACTATTTAATTTATCTTTATTAAAATTATTAAATATTTATCTTTTAAGTTTAAATGAACATTTATCTTTTTTAATTGAAATAAATTAGTCAATTAAATTATAATTATTATGTTCCCACTATGGCTTATTGGCTTTCTATTCTACCAAAATTTTATTTTTGTTTGCTAATAGAACCTATAATATTTCTCACTTTGTAAGTCAAGAGTTATTATTGGTATTTAAGCAAACAAAATAACTTTTAATTGGATTTATCTTCTTGTACCTAGATAATCCATCAAGAAACTAACAATTCATGTTTTCAATAGAATTGGTGGGACCAAAATTCAAGACTTGTTCCACTAAAACCAAGTCCTAACAACACTTTAAATACTCATTTAAATTTGATAAAATTTACATAAAAATAAGTCAACAAAGAAACATGCAAATCAATACAAGAAGCAGTGTTTAAGATATAGCAAGTCTACTATAGACCACCCCACATGAAGCATGTTTTTTACATAGTATTTAGCATAAAATGATTTAGAAATAGTAATAGTTGCTGCAATCACTAATGGGGAATTCAGAGGATTCAATTATTGGCATGTTGTTCTCCAAGTATGCAAGAGCAGCAACCCCACTTCCAAGTTGTACCAAGTAACCAACATCCTTAAGAATCATCTCCATACTAGTAAGACAGCCTATCACTTGCAACTACAAAAAACACCGGTAAGTTTATAGTAGAATATTTATAAATATTTCATTGTTTTTCGAAATGGTTAGTAACAGGTAAATAGTGAGAAAATATTTATAACTTGTCTCGTTTATGAGTGATGGTGTAGTCTTAGCAAAAGGAAGTAGGGTACAAGGTTATGGCTCATATTATGGATTTGACATAGTTTTGTTAAAGCTTCTCAAAGAGAATTGAGGAACTAACATATTTTACTATTAATCTTGTCTCTGGTCAATATGTAGATGCAACAAAATCTATAACATTGAATATATGAAATGACAATATACCTCATTTAGATTTCTCACATGATCTATCCTCGAATCCTTTCATGCTACTTTATTAAGTCCAAGCCATAAGATCCAGTTGTATCATTTTATGCCCTTGTAATAACTTCTCAACTATCAATGTAAGCAGGTACCATAACCGCAGTAACAATATGACTAATATGACTAAACCGTTCATCTTCTCAGTGCAGTTTTTCAGCCCCCAGGCCTCCACAACAAACCTGTGATATGAACATATAGTCACACAATATCCAAAAATGTAAAATAGAGATGAGCACAGAATAATCCGATTCTTAAAATTCTGTAAGCAATTAGATGATGAAATAAAAATCGACTACAATTAAAATCATTGCACTTGTAATTCTTAAATCATCTATAAACTGAACTGGTTTGTAATATTTACATTGTATCTACAAATAATTGTTTTAACATGTTTCCACTTTCTATGCATCTCACAAAGAATACATAATCAAACAAAAAATATTTTCAGTGTTTTGCTTAAGCTGCATACAAGAATAAAACATTTAACTTGTGTTGTTGCAAGGGGAGTGTGCCTTACTATTACGTTATCAAGTCTTTCCTCGAATATTAGATCAAGTGATGCCTGAGACCAGATAAAAGTTGAATGGAACGAGTACAAAATCTCGTGTTCAATTTGTTTCACCTATTTGGCTCTCATTACATAAGCAACTCATGACTTCTTGTTTATATATAAAAATAATATATAAGACTCTGTGTTAGGAGGGTTAGGAGGGTCAGATATATTTCAACATATAAAGTGAATTCAATAATTATTGTAGTTTGCTAGAATCAAGAATATATGATCACATTTTGTATAATACAACTTATGTATTATAGCCACTATCAGATATTGTGGCTTATGAATTTTTGCACATAAAATTATATAATAACGCTATGTTAAATCGTAGAAATATATAAAAACACTTTCCAAGATAATCAAAAATTAATAACTATCCGTTCTTTGAGAACAACTTTGTCATCAATATCACCAACACCAAAAAAATGCTTGATGTACCAATGAATCATCATTCTTTGGAGCAGACCTTGACGCTTAATGATATATAATGATATGGCTACATGGTAAGGTTTTCTCCAAAAACTTTATCAAAATATCCACAATTTATTTAAGTTCCTCCTTAAGAGAATGGTAATGTGTGATATGATAGCTGAGTAATGGTATTTGATTTCTTAAACCTTAAATCTAATAAATATGGTTAACAATATGGAAATTAAAATTAATTTAAATTTAAAATAAATAAGAAAATAGTAGAGATGATAGAAACATTACAATTTTCCTGGTATTTTAGTGGATTATAGAGTGTTGTATACATGTATGTCTCAATACATGGAGGCTCTAATTTTTTATAATGTAGTACTTTGCAATGGAGAAATTTGATCAAAATTAAAGAGTGGTTATTAATTAGAGAGACACATTGTGTTCAATTTAGTTTTACTTACACATATTTCTCAACAAATCAATTCTATGTTAAAATCCTTTTTATCCATATAATTAACAAATTGAGTTCTAGTGGGGGATACTTGAATCTGGTACATGGTAAAAAGGAGAAAATAAAGTGTACCAAAGTTTTTTAAGTTGTAAAAGAGAACTTTAATCGTTATATCAATAAATATCCATTCCAACCTATCTTATGCCTTAAAATATAAATTCTTAACCTAGCCAGGCCCTTTTTTCCCTTGTGACTTCAAAGCAATCATTGTATTATGAGCTAATAGCCTCCCTTCATTAAAAACACTCTGTTTGTTAGACACTATCTAGATTAAACATAGTTTAAACTTATTCACCACCACCTTCGACGGTATGCGCATCACAACATTATAAAAATAGATAGGTCGAAGATCTTCCATATGTTTCAGTTGTTTAACCTTAGGAATAAGACATGCAAGCCTACGATTTAGTTCCCTTGGCCCATGTCGTGTATCAAAGAAAATATGACAAAATAGAACAACATATCTTTTAAAAATATTTCAATACGTATGAAAAATGCCGGGTTCGACCCATGTGGATCTAGTGAGTTGTATTGATGCATGAACAAGACTACATTCTTAACTTCCTCCTCCCTAATAGGTACTATGACGTACTGATTGTGAAATAATAATTAAAAAAAGTTTGCAAAAAGGGTAAAATTTGACACGACCTTAATCGAATAACCATATATCAAACAAAACGGTAAAATATGACAGAAATTTAAACAACTTACCCGAGCAGAAACAAAACCATGTAAAGCCATAGGAAAAAACATATGTGTGTGTACTATCCAACTAAATCATAGTGGAAGACATATAGATATGGAGGCCATAACAAGGAATATCACATATGCATGTCCCATAATTACAATATACCTGTTTATCTTGTCGTGGTTTCGATATTTTTATTTATAACTATGAGCCAAAGCCAAAGCGACCAAATCGAAATGTTCCTCCAGACTCTGATATTTTACTTTGAGTAGAAGATGCTTTTTTGATGAGTCGATTTGATCCATGTTTGTGGAGAAACCACCCTGCAAAGAGAAAGTCAGGTACCGAGATTTGTAAATAACAATCTGAGAATCTCAGATTGAAATTTAATTTAATTGCTTATCACCAAATGATAAGGAGTTGATAAAAAGAGCACAAAATATTTTACCTATCCAAGGGAATCCATGTTATAAAAGATGGCAACCTTTCCACTTTTGCTAACTTGATACATTTCCCTGTAGTAGGTAGCAAGGTCATAGTTGCAGATCAATGTCCTCCACCAATACTATAGATGTCATTTTCTTCGTTATTTGTATTAATAACATATCGCCTCTCCAACCTTGAACTATTCTTGTTATCGACACTTGTTGTATCTCTTCTTTCAAGACATTTGTTCTCACTTCCCGTAGCTCGGGTCATCTTCTCACAATTTTCTTTTATCTTTTTCTAAAATGAAAATAGTAAAAAAAATTATAAGATGTGAATTATAATAACACTTGCTTAATTGATTCTTAATAAACAATTATACAAATACCTTTATATGACCTAGGCGATTGGACACAAGTTTTTTATTTAACGAGTCAATATATAATAAAACATCTGAAATTTCTTCTTTGTAGTACTTCATTCTATAAAGATTAACAAACTATTAGAACATGGAACAAACAAAAAGTCCAAAAAACAAATTCTACTTTTACAACGACAAGTGATACCTTACAATTTCATACAACTGTCATTCCAAACAAATCCCATTACAACTCAGAACTGATAATAAGACACGATTGACACATAAATATAATTTAATAAAAAAACCCCTAATTAACAAATAGTGTAACATCCATAAAAGATCCCAAACACAAAATAACATAGAAACATGAAAGCAAGGAGGTAAATTAAACAATAATTAACAATAATCAACCAAATTTAATCTTCTCCTAAATCAAATTTAGTGAATTTAGTCTGTGTTTTTTTTGTTTATTTAATAGACAGCCGGGAAAATAATTTCAGCAAGCCCGCTCACAAGTTTTGAACAAGACAGCCTAGCTTTTCGGCCCAAATCTCTGATCTACTGTAACGATTATATAATGTATTGCAATAACATGTATTTGTAACGACCTCGAAATTTTGTTGATTCAGTTGCAATGTTTTTAAAATCCCTTGCAATAGACATGAAATCACCTTTCACCAGCAACGTTTTTTGGATGGTTTTAAAATATGGTTGCGAAAGCAATTCTATGGTATAGTGAACTAAACCTTGTATAACCATTATTCATCTAATACTTGATACTCCTACAGGCTGGAAGTTATTCCTCATACATACCCTGATATACTCTGGTGATATTTATGAATTAGTTTATGCCCCGAAATAAATGTTCTATCAATTTTAATTATGATTCTGTTTTATTGAATTATAATATTTATCATGTTGAATTGTTATAGAATTGGATAGGTTTCTAAATATGGCACAGATTCGTGGTCAGACCAGATTGGTGGTCATATTAGGCCAATGTGTGCCTTGGATCCAGTATAGAGAACAGAGATGTGTGCCTTAATCCGGTTAGTGTGTCACTGATCAGCAACCTAACCTTGGTTTTAAACTTAAAAATGAATATCCAATTCTAATAATTGCTTAACAAGGAACTAGATTCCTATGAATCATTTCAATTGATCTTTGTTAACACCCGGTTATTATTATTATAACTTCCTGAGCTAGTTAGCTAACCCTTGTGAATCTGTTTAAGTCATTCTACAGTTAAAATAGAAATTATTGGTAACGAGGATCCCCAGTCCAGTATGCGATCTAGGATTCCCGGTTAAGTTGGATCGAGCTAGTTTGAGTTATGCAAGTTTGTAAGAATAATTTCATTTTCATTTGTAAGTTAAACTAGTTGGGATTTGGTACGACGTAATAAAAGTCAAGGTTGTGGTTGGTTTCTCATACTTTAACCTATTGTGATCCGTGGTTGCGTAAATAAGGGTAATTGCATATAATATTTCATATACAGGTTTATATAATATGTGTGTTGTGAACCCCAAACTTCTGATTCGGGTTTGGAGGGCGTCACAACCACCCTCTCTGAAGCTAAATCAACTACTAATATTACTTAATATACAACCAGTACTACCACTAAAATTACCAACAATGCTACCATAAATTGCCACTACTAAGATTAACCAATATAACATCAATGCTACCACCTGTAATATCATAATTAAACTGGCCATAAATGGAACTACTTAAGCTAGCACGAACTTCAACACCAACACTAATAATACCACCACTAAGCTACCAATACGACAACTAAGCTACCACCAATGCCACCACCAATGCCACTACTAAGACTAACCAATATAACATCAATGCTACCACCTGTAATACTATAATTAAACTTGCCATAAATGGAACTGCTTAAGCTAGCACGAACTTCAACACCAACACCAATAATACCACCACCAATTCTCCTGCAAAGATTACCGCTTTCAATGCCACCAATTGCACTAATAAGAGCACCAAGACCAATGGCACCATCAATGCCAGCAAATCCACTACTAATATTATCGTTTCTGGTACCACCAATGTAACCACTAAAGATGCTAGTCATGCTGCCACCAATCCCACTATTAAAACTACCCAATATACAACCAATGATACTACCACTTATGTCATTATTAAATTGATCACCAATGATACTCCTTAAGTTAGCATGAACTTTACCATCAACAATCCCACCACCAATTCCACTCCTAAGATTACGACTACTAGTGCCACCAATTGGACTAGTAAAATTACCACCATCAGTGACACCGCCAACAATATTACTACTGGATTAAAGAATAATCATAACTCTATACTTTTCAAATAGTTACAGATCTATAGAAGTTACTAAGCAACAGGTTCTAGTGAGGGTGAAAATGGTGACCCTACCAATTCATGTATTGAAAATATAAGTTCTTCCAACACTAAAAAATTTCCCAAACAAAGGCTACATCTCTATCAAGTAAGAAATCTCATTTTCAACCATGTGTGTTATGAAATGAAGTTAAAAAGTGATGGGGCTTCGTGAGATGGGAACCTCCTTATATAAGTAAACTTCGTGTTTTATTAGGTCAATAAAGAGTAATTTAGAGTTGTTTATCTTATATACATTAGAAAAAAAATACACCCCACATAGATCCACTTGTACTATCTGCCTTTATATTAAGAATATATATTGGCATGGTAAAAGTTAAAGAATAATAAATAAACCTGACACCGTACATTGATGAAGAGAAAGGGAAGGCATTTGGAGCATTTTCTTCATTGTTTTTGGAACTTGTTGCAAGTAGCAAGAAAAATATAATTCCTCTGAAAATGTCTCTAAAGTAAGGTCATACATAAACATAAAATAAATTTAATAGTATAATTCAACAAATATGAACATAAAATATAAATAATTCGTGGGCTTCTTTTCTATAAATTTTCATTTTTTACATATATCATGTATTTGATTATTTATGAGGAACAAAAAAAATTACGACAAATGTAACTGTTTTTTTCTAACCTTGACATATAATCTTAAAAGGATAATTCTTGACATAGAGGTCATGTAAAAACAAATAGAAGTGACTGTAAATCTACATACATATATACAAGGAAAATGGGATACTTATTTTAGTGTTTGATTTCTACCAAAAGTTTGTGCAAATAACACATATGAAAAGAAAATGAAGAAACAGGGAAATATAAATTATTACCTTAACTTTGTTAAACAACATCAATTCATGATAACCTGTAAACCTTATCCACTTAGTCCTTCACCAATTCATTTGATTAGTCGTCGGCCCAATTCATTTGGAGATGTGTTTAACTTTAGAGAACCAAAACACTCTTTCATAGAAAATATAAATAACTCCAAAACACTATTTCATGGCCATGTACAAATTCATTTTGTTTGTAAGGCGGCGGGCTTGTGCTGATATTAGGGTTTTACCTACCTTTTTAATATCCTATATTTTGCAGGCCCAATTGTATATCATGGGTTTGAATGGGCCCAATTTATTTTAAATTGTTTTTTATCTTAGTATCAATTTCTTATTACAAATTAAAATTTTTTCTTTTTGTAAAAATATAATTTAACAAAGTCTGCTCCATGTATTATACAAACTAATTGGGTGTTGATTTACAAACATAAGTAAACAAGCATTCCTTTAATTTATTTTGTTTTGTAAATAAAATGAGATTCTATAAATTAAGTGGTAAGAATTGTAGAAAAAACTTAACTAGAAATGATATTTTCTCAAAAAATTTAAATTTTATTTAGTGAAATTATATATAAATTCCCTACTGACCTCAACTAATAAACCATAAAAAATTTGAAAAACTCTGATTCTATCTTAAGAAAGTCATATTTAAAAAGGCCCCAAGCTGCATGAACATATATTTTATTATAAAAATTTGCTTCTCTCCTAAAGAACAAAAACTTGGATTTACTCAAATTTGGAATTTTGAAAATATCGAAATAATTTTTTTGATAGTTTTATTTTTCATCCAATTTTTTACACTAAAATATTTTGGGATAAAATTTTAAATCGGAAAAAATTCTACACATCTTTAATATATTTAAAGAAAATTTAACAAATGTACATTATATTTCGAAGAAATGAAAAGTAATAAAATTAAGTTTTTTACATATATCTAATTCGGACGGGCTGTAATTTGTGCCATTCTTGGGCCTCAAAATTTTGTATAAAATCCAAATTCATTAGTTTTTTAGAAAAATTGATTAGATCCAAATTCTAAATATGTAAATTAATTAAGCCACCCTTAACACTATTTAATTTATCTTTATATAAATTATTAAATATTTATCTTTTAAGTTGAAATGAATATTTATCTTTTTTAGTTGAAATAAATTAGTCAATTAAATTATAATTATTATGTTCCCACTGTGGCTTATAGGCTTTGTATTCTACCAAAATTTTATATTTGTTTGCTAATAGAACCTATAATATTTCTCACTTTGTAAGTCAAGAGTTATTATTATTATTTAAGCAAGCAAAATAACTTCTAATTGGATTTATCTTCTTGTACCTAGATAATCCATCAAGAAACTAACAATTCATATTTTCAATAGAATTAGTCAGACCAAAATTCAAGATTTGTTCCAGTAAAACCAAATCCTAACAACACTTTAAATACTCATTTAAATTTGATAAAATTTATATAAAAATAAGTCAACAAAGAAACATGCAAATCAATGCAAGAAGCAGTGTTTAAGATATAGTAAGTCTACTATAGACCACCACACATGAAGCATGTTTTTTTCATAGTATTTAGCATCAAATGATTTACAAATAATAGTTGCTGCCATCACTAATGAGGAATTCAGAGGATGGAATCATTGGCATGTTGTTCTCCAAGTATGCAGAAGGAGCAGCAACCCCACTTCCAAGTTGTACCAAGTAACCAACATCCTTAAGAATCATCTCCATACCAGTAAGACACCGGTAAGTTTATAGTAGAATATTTATAAATATTTCATTGTTTTTCGAAATGGTTAGTAAGAGGTAAATAGAGAGAAAATATTTATAACTGGTCAAAAGGAAGTAGGATACAAGGTTATGGCTCATATTATGAATTTGACATAGTTTTGTTAAGGCTTCTCAAAGAGAATTGAGGAACTAACATATTTTACTATTAATCTTGTCTTTGGTCAATATGTATATGCAACAAAATTTATAACATTGAATATAAGAAATGACAATATACCTCATTTAGATTTCTCACATGATCTATTCTCGAATCCTTTCATGCTACTTTATTAAGTCCAATCCATAAGATCCAGTTGTATCATTCTATGCCCTTCTAATAACTTCTCAACTATCAATGTAAGCAGGTACCATAACTACAGTAACAATATGACTAATATGACTAAACTGTTCATCTATTTTTCAGCCCCAAGCCTCCACAACAAACGTGTGATATGAACATATAGTCACACAATATTTAAAAAATTAAACAGCGATGAGCACAGAATAATCCTATCCTTAAGCAATTAGATGATGAAATAAAAATCGACTACAATTAAAATCATTGCACTTGTAATGCTTAAATCATCTATAAATTGAACTCGTTTGTAATATTTACATTGTATCTACAAATAATGGTTTCAACATGTTTCTACTTTCTATGCATCTCACAAAGAATACATAATCAAACAAAAAATATTTTCATGTTTGGCTTAAGCTGCATATAAGAATAAAGCATTGAACTTGTTGTTTTTGCAAGGGGAGTGTGCCTTGCTATCATAAAAGTTGAATGGAACGAGTACAAAATCTCGTGTTCAATTTGTTTCACCTTTTTGGCTCTCATTACATAAGCAACTCATGACTTTTTGTTTATATATAAAAATAATATATAAGACTCTGTGTTAGGAGGGTTAGGAGGGTCAGATATATTTCAACATATAAAGTGAATTCAATAATTATTGTAGTTTGTTAGAATCAAGAATATATGATCACATTTTGTGTAATACAACTTATGTATTATAGCCACTATCAGATATTGTCGCTTAAATAATCATCATAAACATATTTATGTTTGCAAAATAAATTGAACAAATTAAATACTTAATTTTCAATTATAAAGTAACGTATATAAAATATGTAAATGTCAAGATTAATGAATATTGGTATGTCTTTTCTAAAAAAATACAAAACATTGATAAATGAATAAGAAAATATGTAATACACTGAATATGAAAAAAAAAATATTTTATCTTTATCCCCTCCCAACAACACCTAGTATTTTACAAAAAATATAAGTTTAAACAATTCAATAAAAACAATGAACAATTATCGAGGATCCAATTTAAAGTCCAATTATATAAGAACTAAATCCACTAATTATTATTGAATCAATATTTGTAAATAAGGTACTTAATATTGATAAATGATATATAAAAATACATTATATTTAGTGTTAAATATAAACCATAAAAGATTTGAAAAACTGGTCTGATTGGATCTTAAGAAAGTCATATTTAAAAAGGCCCGAAGCTGTCTCAACATATATTTTATTATAAAATTTTGCTTCTCTCCTAAAGAGAAAAAACTTGGATTAACTCAAATTCGAAATTTTAAAATTATCAAAATAATTTCTTTGATAGTTTATTTTTCATCCAATTTTTTACACTAAAATATTTTGGGATAAAATTTTAAATCGGATAAAATTCTACACATCTTTAATATATTTAAAGAAATTTAACAAATGTACATTATTTTTAGAAGAAACGAAAAGTAATAAAATTAAGTTTTTTACATATATCTAATTCAGACGTGCCGTAATTTGCGCCATTCTTGGGCCTCAAAATTTGGTATAAAATCCAGATTCATTATTTTTTTAGAAAAATTGATTTGATAAAAATTCTAAATATTTAAATTAATTACGCCACCCTTAACACTATTTAATTTATCTTTATATATTGATATGTCTTTTCTAAAAAAATACACAACATTAATAAATGAATAAGAAAATATGTTATATACTGAATATGAAAAAAAAATTATTTTATCTTTATCGCCTCCCAACAACACCTAGTATTTTACAAAAAATATAAATTTAAACAATTCAATAAAAACAATGAACAATTATCGAGGATCCAATTTAAAGTCCAATTATATAACAATTAAAACGACTAATTATTATTGAATCAATATTTGTAAATAAGGTACTTAATATTGATAAATGATATATAAAAACACGTTATATTTAGTGTTAAATATAAACCATAAAAATTTTGAAAAACTCGTCTGATTCGATCTTAAGAAAGTCATATTTAAAAAGGCCCGAAGCTACATGAACATATATTTTATTATAAAAATTTGCTTCTCTCCTAAAGTGAAAAAACTTGGATTTACTCAAATTCGGAATTTTAAAAATATCGAAATAATTTTTTTGATAGTTTTATTTTTCATCCAAATTTTTACACTAAAATATTTGGGGATAAAATTCTAAATCGGAAAAAATTCTACACATCTTTAATATATTTAAAGAAAATTTAACAAATGTACATTATTTTTCGAAGAAATGAAAAGTAATAAAATTAAGTTTTTTTACATATATCTAATTCGGACGTGCTGTAATTTGCGCCATTCTTGGGCCTCAAAATTTTGTATAAAATTCAAATTCATTAATTTTTTAGAAAAATTGATTGAAAAATTGATTTGATCCAAATTCTAAATATGTAAATTAATTAAGCCACCCTTAACACTATTTAATTATCTTTATTTAAATTATTAAATATTTATCTTTTAAGTTGAAATGAACATTTATCATTTTTAGTTGAAATAAATTAGTCAATTTAATTATAATTATTATGTTCCCACTGTGGCTTATTGGCTTTGTATTCTACCAAAATTTTATTTTTGTTTGCTAATAGAACCTATAATATTTCGCACTTTGTAAGTAAAGAGTTATTATTGGTATTTAAGCAAGCAAAATAACTTCTAATTTCATTTATCTTCTTGTACCTAGATTTTTTTTTTTTGACAAATGCAGAAAGTTCTCATTAAATTGAATATAGTACAGTCGGGACAAACCCCCAACTCTCGATACAACCAGGTGATAAAACAAATAACATACTAAAAACAATTAGATTTAACACATAGAATTTAAAAATTCTTGAAATTAAAAACGAAATCAAAGACATCCCAAACGATCCAAATTGCATCAGCATCTCTGAAAATAGCAACATCGCAATTGACCATATTACATAAAAACTATGGTTAGCCCAGTGTTTAGAAACACCAATCGCATAAAATGAGATTTAAGAAGTGGCACCCCACCTATCTACATGCCGGACACGAGCTATAGACATGCCGAAGGCACCCCAGCTATCTACATGCAGGATACCAGCTATAGATATGCCGAAAGTATAAACCCATGAAAGATGACCAATCTTTAGTTGTGTAAGGTGAGCTCTTGCAATAATTACCACCGTCCCAAATCCAATGCAGGCTTTGCAGATCATCAAAAATATCAATAAATTTGTCCTCAACACATCTATCACCAGATAAACCCAACCATGACTAAATAAAAACATAACAAACACTCCAGAAGGAGAGACAAAACACACACTCCTAAAGGAGAGACACACAAACACCCAAAAAATTGGATTTTATTGAAAGGAAATAAACGAGAATAACAGAAAATAAAGGGGTTGGGGCTTTCCACCGGAGAAAACCAGTGGAAGCCCCTCGATTTACTTGAAAATAGACAAACCCTAACAGAGAAAATGAAAGAAGAGAGGCCGCTGAGAGTTTTAATAATGCTACTTAATCCAAAATCTCTTGTAAATGAGTTTTTTTAATAATGCTACTTAATCCAAAATCTGTACCAAAATAGTTATAAAATGACGTGACTGTACAAGTGTTGAAATTTAGTTGGTTCTTCTTGTACCTAAATAATCCATAAAGAAACTTACAATTCATGTTTTTAATAGAATTAGTCAGACCAAAATTCAAGACTTGTTCCACTAAAACCAAGTCCTAACAACACTTTAAATACTCATTTAAATTTAATAAAATTTACATAAAAATAAGTCAACAAAGAAACATGCAAATCAATCCAAGAAGCAGTGTTTAAGATATAGTAAGTCTACTGTAGACCACCGCACATGAAGCATGTTTTTTACATATTATTTAGCATAAAATGATTTAGAAATAGTAATAGTTGCTGCAATCACTAATGGGGTATCTAGAGGATGGAATTATTGGCATGTTGTTCTCCATGTTTGCAGAAGCAGCAGCAACCCCACTTCCAAGTTGTACCAAGTAACCAACATCCTTAAGAATCAACTCCATACCAGTAAGACACCCTATCACTTGCAACTACAAAAAACACCCGTATGTTTATAGTAGAATATTTATAAATATTTCATTGTTTTTAGAAATGGTTAGTAAGAGGTAAATAGAGAGAAAATATTTATAACTTGTCTCGTTTATGACTGATTGTGTGGTCTTAGCAAAAGGAAGTAGGATACAAGGTTATGGCTCATATTATGAATTTGACAAAGTTTTGTTAAAGTTTCTCAAAGAGAATTGAGGAACTACCATATCTTACTATTAGTCTTGTCTCTCGTCAATATGTAGATGCAACAAAATATATAACATTAAATATAAGAAATGATAATATACTTTATTTAGATTTCTCACATGATCTATCCTCGAATCCATTCTTGCTACTTTATTAAGTCCAAGCCATAAGATCCAGTTGTATCATTCTATGCCCTTCTAATAACTTCTCAACTATCAATGTATGCAGGTACCATAACCGCACTAACAATATGACTAATATGACTAAACCATTCATCTTTCTCAGTGCAATTTTTCAGCCCCCAGGCCTCCACAACAAACCTGTGATATGAACATATAGTCACACAATATCCAAAAATATAAAACAAAGATGAGCACAGAATAATCCGATTTTTAAAATTATGTCAGCAATTAGATGATGAAATAAAAATTGACTAAAATTAAAATCATTGCACTTGTAATTCTTAAATCATCTATAAAATGACTTGGTTTGTAATATTTGCATTGTATGTACAAATAATGGTTTCAACATGTTTCTACTTTCTATGCATCTCACAAAGAATACATAATGAAACAAAAAATATTTTCAGTGTTTTGCTTAAGCTGCATATAAGAATAAAGCATTTAACTTGTTGTTATTGCAAGGGGAGTGTGCCTTGCTATTACGTTCTCAAGTCTTTCCTCGAATATTAGATCAAGTGATGCCTGAGACCACATAAAAGTTTAATGGAACGAGTACAAAATCTCATGTTCAATTTGTTTCACCTTTTTGGCTCTCATTACATAAGCAACTCATGACTTATTCTTTATATATAAAAATAATATATAAGACTCTGTGTTAGAAGGGTTAGGAGGGTCAGATATATTTCAACATATAAAGTGAATTCAATAATTATTGTAGTTTGCTGGAATCAAGAATATATGATCACATTTTCTGTAATACAACTTATGTATTATAGCCACTATCAGATATTGTCGCTTATGAATTTTTGCACATAAAATTATATAATAACGTTATGTTAAATCTTAAAAATATATAAAAACACTTTCCAAGATAATCAAAAATTAATAACTTTCCGTTCTTTGAGAACAACTTTGTCATCAATATCACCAACACCAAGAAAATGCTTGATGTACCAATGGATCATCATTCTTTGGAGCAGACCTTCACGCTTAATGATATATAATGATATCGCTAAATGGTAAGGTTTTCTCCAAAAACTTTATCAATATATCCCCAATTTATTTAAGTTCCTCTATAAGAGAATGGTAATGTGTGATATGATAGCTGAGTAATGGTATTTGATTTCTTAAACCTTAAATCTAATAAACATGGTTAACAATATGGAAATTAAAATTAATCTAAATTTAAAATAAATAAGAAAATAGTAGAGATGATAGAAATATTATAATTTTCCTGGTATGCTGGTGGATTATAGAGTGTTGTATACATGTATTTCTCAATACATGGAGGCTCTAATTTTTTATAATGTATTACTTTGCAATGAAGAAATTTGATCAAAATTAAAGAGTGGTTATTAATTAGAGAGACACATTGTGTTCAATTTTGTTTTACTTACACATATTTTTCAACAAATCAATTCTATGTTAAAATTCTTTTTATCCATATAATTAAC
This sequence comes from Apium graveolens, assembly GCF_009905375.1. Lineage (NCBI taxonomy): Eukaryota > Viridiplantae > Streptophyta > Magnoliopsida > Apiales > Apiaceae > Apium > Apium graveolens. The sequence goes on from NW_027421748.1 coordinate 120,154, forward strand.
AAATTAAGTGCTACTGGCCGATACTTGAATCTGGAACATGGTGAAAAGGAGAAAATAAAGTGTACCAAAGTAGTTTAAGTTGTAAAAGAGAACTTTAATCGTTGTATCAATAAATCTCCATTCCAACCTATCTAATGCCATAAAATATCAATTCTTAACCCAGCCACGCCCTTTTTTCCCTTGTGACTTCAAATGCAATCACTGTATTATGAACTAATAGCCTCCCTTCATTAAAAGCACTCTGTTTGTTAGACACTGTCTAGATTAAACATAGTTTGAACTTATTCACCACCACCTTCGACAGTATGCGCATCAGAACATTATAAAGATAGATAGGTCGAAGATCTTCCATATGTTTCAGTTGTTTAACCTTAGGAATAAGACATACAAGCCTACGATTTAGTTCCCTTGGCCCATGTGGTGTATCAAAGAAAATCTGAGAAAATAGAACAACATATCTTTTAAAAATATTTCAATACGTTTAAAAAATGTTGGGTTCGACCCATGTGGATCTAGTGACTTGTATTGATGCATGAAAAAGACTACATTCTTAACTTCCTCCTCCCTAATAGGTAACATGACCTAGTGATTGTGAAATAATAATTAAAAAAAGTTTGCAAAAAGAGGTAAAATTTGACATGACCTTAATCTAATAACCATATATCAAACAAAACGGTAAAATTTAACATAAATTTAAACAACTTACCTGAGCAAAAACAAAACAATGTAAAGCCATAGGGAAAAACATATGTGTGTGTACTATCCAACTAAATCATAGTGGAAGACATGTAGATGTGGAGTCCATAACAAGGAATATCATATATGCATGACCCATAATTACAATATACCTGTTTGTCTTGTCGTGGTTTCGGTATTTTTGTTTATAACTATGAGAAAAAGCAAAAGCGACCAAATCGAGATGTTCCTCCAAGACTCTGATGTTTTACCTTGAGGAGAAGATGTTTTTTTGATGAGTCGATTTGATCCAAGTTTGTGGAGAAACCACCTTGCAAAGAGAAAGTCAGGTACCGGGTTTTGTAAATAACAATCTGAGAATCTCAAATTGTAATTTAATTTAATTCCTTATCACCAAATGATAAGGAGTTGTAAAAAAAAAGCACAAAATGTTTTACCTATCCAAGGGAATCCATGTTATAAAAGATGGCAACCTTTCCACTTTTGCTAACTTGATACATTTCCCTGTAGTAGGTAGCAAGGTCATAGTTGTAGATCAATGTCCTCCACCAATACTATAGATGTTATTTTCTTCGTTATTTGTATTAATAACATATCACCTCTCCGTCCTTGAACTATTCTTGTTATCGACACTTGTGGTATCTCTTCTTTCAAGACATTTGTTCTCACTTCCCGTAGCTCGGGTCATCTTCTCACAATTTTCTTTTATCTTTTTCTAAAATGAAACGAGTAAAAAAAATTATAAGATGTGAATTATAATAACACTTGCTTAATTGATTCTTAATAAACAATTATACAAACACCTTTATATGACCTAGGCGATTGGACACAAGTTTTTTATTTAACGATTCAATATATAATAAAACATCTGAAAGTATTGAATTTCTTCTTTGTAGTACTTCATTCTATAAAGATTAACAAACTATTAGAAGACCAAGCAAACAAAAAGTCCAAAATACAAATTCTACTATTACAACCACAAGTGATACCTTAAAATTTCATACCACTGTCATTCCAAACAATTCCCAATACAACTCAGAACTGATAATAAGACACGATTGACCCATAAACATGATTTAATAAAGATCCCAAACACAAAATAACATAGAAAGAGAAAAGCAAGGAGGTAAATTAAACAATAATTAACAATAATCGACCAAATTTAATCTTCTCCTAAATTAAATTTAGTGAATTGAAAGAACTTTAGGAAAGATGATTTGGGGAAAAAATACATTCCGTTCAAGGTTTAATCTTTTCCGAGATTTAATCTTCTTGGAGCTTTAGTCTTTACAAAGATTTAATATTCAGTGTTTGAGAGAAATATTTCAGCAAAGATTTAATCTTTCGCCGTAGTGGAGATTGTTTGATAGTCCGTGTTTTTTTATATTATTTAATTGACAGCCGGGAAAACAATTTCAGCAAGCCCGCTCACAAGTTTTGAACAAGACCGCCTAACTTTTGGGCCCAAATCTCTGATCTACTGTAACGATTATATAATGTATTGCAATAACATATATTTGTAACTACCTCGAAATTTTGTTGATTCAGTTGCAATGTTTTTAAAATCCCTTGCAATAGACATGAAATCACCTTTCAACCACAACATTTTTAGATAGTTTTTAGAAATCTGGTTGCGAAAGCAATTCTATGGTATAGTGAACTAAACCTTGTATAACCATTATTCTTTAATACCTGATTCTCCTACAGGCTGGAAGCTATTCCTCATACATACCCTGATATACTCTGGTGATATTTATGAATTGCTTTATGCTCTGAAATAAATGTTTTATCAACGTTAATTATGATTCTGTTTTATTGAATTACAATATATATCATGTTGAATTGTTATAGAATTAGATAGCGTTCTAAATATGGAACATATTCGTGGTCAGACCAGATTGGTGGTCATATTAGGTCAATGTGTGCCTTAGGTCCAGTATAGAGAACAGAGTTGTGTGCCTTAATCGGGTTAGTGTGTCACTGATCAGCAGCCTAACCTTGGTTTTAAACTTAAAAATGAATATCCAATTCTAATAATTGCTTAACAAGGAACTTGATTCCTATGAATTATTTCAATTGATCATTGTTTACACTCAGTTATTGTTATATATTATAACTTGCTGAGCTAGTTAGCTCACCCTTGTGAATCTATTTACGTTATTCTATAGTTAAAATGGAAATTATTGGTAATGAGGACCCCCAGTCCAGTATACGATCTAAGATTCCAGGTTGAGTTGGATCGAGCTAGTTTGAGTTATGCAAGTTTCTAAGAATGATTTCATTTTCAGTTGTAAGTTAAACTAGTTGGGATTTGGTATGACGTAATAAAAGTCAAGGTTGTGGCTGGTTTTCATACTTTAACCTGTTATGACTGTGCTTGCGTAAATAACGGTAATTGCATATAATATTTCATATACAGGTTTATATAATATATGTGTTGTGAACCCCAAACTTCTTACCTGGGTTTGGAGGGCGTCACAACCACCATCTCCGAAGCTAAATCAACTCATAATATTACCTAATATATAACCAGTGCTACCCCTAAAGCTACTAGAAATGCTACCATAAATTGCCACTACTAAGACTAACCAATATAACATCAATGCTACCACCTGTAATACCATAATTAAACTGGCCATAAATGGAACTGCTTAAGCTAGCACGAACTTTAACACTAACACTAATAATACAACCACTAAGCAACCAATAGGACCCCTAAGCTACCACCAATGCCATTACTAAGACTAACCAATATTACATCAATGCTACCACCTGTAATACCATAATTAAACTGGCCATAAATGGAACTGCTTAAGGTAGCACGAAGTTCAAAACCAACACCAATAATACCACTACCAATTCTCCTGCAAAGATTACCCCTTTCAATGCTACCAATTGCACTAATAAGAGCACCAGGACCAATGGCACCATCAATGCCAGCAAATCCACTACTAATATTATCGTTTCTGGTACCACCAATGTATCCACTAAAGATGCTAGTCATGCTGCCAGCAATCCCACTATTAAAACTACCCAATATACCACCAATGCTACTATCACTTATGCCATTATTAAAATTACCACCAATGATACTCCTTAAGTTAACACGAACTTCACCACCAACAATCCCACCACCAATTCCACTCCTAAGATTACGACTACTAGTGCCACCAATTGGACTAGTAAAATTACCATCACCAGTGACACCGCCAACAATATTACTACTGAAATCAAGAAAAACCACAACTCTATACTTTTCAAATAGTTACGGATCTATAGAAGTTACTAAGCAACATTTTCTAGTGAGGCTGAAAATGGTGACCCTACCAATTCATGTATTGAAAATATAAGTTCTTCCAACACTAAAAAATTTCCCAAACAAAGGCTACATCTCTATCAAGTAAGAAATCTCATTTTCAACCATGTGTGTTGTGAAATGAAGTTAAAAAGTGATGGGGCTTCGTGAGATGGGAAACTCCTAATATAAGTAAACTTCGTATTTAATTAGGTCAACAAAGAGTAATTTAGAGTTATTTGTCTTATATACATTAGAAAAAAAATACACCCCACATAGATCCACTTGTACTATCTATATTTATATTAATAATATATATTGGCATGGTAAAAGTTAAAGAATAATAAAGAAACGTGACACCGTACATTGATGAAGAGAAAGGGAAGGCACTTGGAGCATTTTCTTCATTGTTTTTGGAACTTGTTGCAAGTAGCAAGAAAAATATAATTCCTGTGAAAATGTCTCTAAAGTAAGGTTATACATAAACATAAAATAAATTTAATAGTATAATTCAACAAATATGAACATAAAATAAAAATAATGTGTGGGCTTCTTTTTTATAAATTTTTATTTTTTTCATATATCACGTATTTGATTATTTATGAGGAACAAAAAAAAATGACTACAAATGTAATTGTTTTTTTTTTCTAACCTTGACATATAATCTTGAAAAGATAATTCTTGACATAAAGGTCATGTAAAAACAAATACAAGTGACATTCCATGTAAATCTACATACATATATACAAGGAAAATGAGATACTTATTTTAGTGTTTGATTTCTACCAAAAGTTTGTGCAAATAACACATATGAAAAGAAAATGAAGAATCAGGGAAAAATAAATTATTACCTTAACTTTGTTAAACAACATCAATTCATGATAACCTGTAAACCTTATCCACTTAGTCCTCCACCAATTCATTTGGAAATGTGTTTAACTTTAGAGAACCAAAACGCTCTTTCATAGAAAATACAAATAACTCCAAAACACTATTTCATAGCCATGTACAAATTCATTTTGTTCGTAAGGCGGCGGGCTTGTCCTCATATTAGGGTTTTACCTACCTTTTTAATATCTTATATTTTGCACGCCCAATTGTATATCATGGGTTTCAATGGGCCCAATTTATTTTAAATTGTTTTTTATCTTAGTATCAATTTCGTATTACAAATTCAAATTTTTTCTTTTTGTAAAAATATAATTTAACAAAGTCTGCTCCATGTATTATACAAACTAATTGGGTGTTGATTTACAAACATAAGTAAACAAGCATTCCTTTAATTTATTTTGTATTGTAAATAAAAGGAGATTCTATAAATTAAGTGGTAAGAATTGTAGAAAAAACTTAACTAGAAATAATATTTTCTCAAAAATTTTTAAATTTTATTTAGTGAAATTATATATAAATTCCCTACTGACCTCAACTAATAAACCATAAAAAATTTGAAAAACCGATCTTAAGAAAGCCATATTTAAAAAGGCCCGAAGCTTCGTGAACATATATTTTATTATAAAACTTTGCTTCTCTCCTAAAGAGAAAAAACTTGGATTTACTCAAATTTGGAATTTTGAAAATATCGAAATAATTTTTTTGATAGTTTTATTTTTCATCCAATTTTTTACACTAAAATATTTTGGGATAAAATTCTAAATCGGAAAAAATTCTACACATCTTTAATATATTTAAAGAAAATTTAACAAATGTACATTATTTTTCGAAGAAATGAAAAGTAATAAAATTAAGTTTTTTACATATATCTAATTCGGATGGGTTGTAATTTGCGCCATTCTTGGGCCTCAAAATTTTGTATAAAATCCAAATTCATTAGTTTTTTAGAAAAATCGATTTTATCCAAATTCTAAATATGTAAATTTATTAAGCCACCCTTAACACTATTTAATATATCTTTATTCAAATTATTAAATATTTGTCTTTTAAGTTGAAATGAACATTTATCTTTTTTAGTTGAAATAAATTAGTCAATTAAATTATAATTATTATGTTCCCACTATGGCTTATAGGCTTTCTATTCTACCAAAATTTTATTTTTGTTTGCTAATACAACCTATAATATTTCTCACTTTGTAAGTCAAGAGTTATTATTACTATTTAAGCAAGCAAAATAACTTCTAATTGGATTTATATTCTTGAACCTAGATAATCCATCAAGAAACTAACAATTCATATTTTCAATAGAATTACTCAGACCAAAATTCAAGACTTGTTCCACTAAAACCAAGTCCTAACAACACTTTAAATACTCATTTAAATTTGATAAAATTTATATAAAAATAAGTCAACAAAAAAAGATGCAAATCAATGCAAGAAGCAGTGTTTAAGATATAGTAAGTCTACTATAGACCACGGCACATGAAGCATGTTTTTTACATAGTATTTAGCATAAAATGATTTAGAAATAATAGTTGGTGCCATCACTATTGGGGAATTCAGAGGATGGAATCATTGTCATGTTGTTCTCCAAGTATGCAGAAGGAGCAGTAACCCCACTTTCAAGTTGTACCAAGTAACCAACATCCTTAAGAATCATCTCCATACCAGTAAGACAACCTATCACTTGCAACTACAAAAAACACCCCTAAGTTTATAGTAGAATGTTTATAAATATTTCATTGTTTTTGGAAATGGTTAGTAAGAGGTAAATAGAGAGAAAATATTTATAACTTCTCTAGTTTATGAGTGATTGTGTGGTCTTAGCAAAAGGAAGTAGGATACAAGGTTATGGCTCATATTATGAATTTGACATAGTTTTGTTAAAGCTTCTCAAAGAGAATTGAGGAACTAACATATTTTACTATTAATCTTGTCTCTGGTCAATATGTAGATGCAACAAAATCTATAACATTGAATATAAGAAATGACAATATACCTCATTTAGATTTCTCACATGATCTATCCTTGAATCCTTTCATGCTACTTTATTAAGTCCAAGCCATAAGATCCAGTTGTATCATTCTATGCCCTTCTAATAACTTCTCAACTATAAATGTAAGCAGGTACCAAAACTGCAGTAACAATATGACTAATATGACTAAACTGTTCATTTTTCTCACTGCAGTTTTTCAGCCCCCAGGCCTCCACAACAAACGTGTGATATGAATATATAGTCACACAATATCCAAAAATGTAAAATAGAGATGAGCACAGAGATTTAGTGTTTGACTGAGTTTTTCAAATACATAACTACACCTATTATTAAATTCTAGTGATAAAATAAATATATATTAAATTAAAATTATTCACATATAAATTAAAACAATTTTTTTAACCTTACTTAAATATTTTAGATAACTAGAAATGTTTATTTTTAATATAAAAATACGCGTCTTTAGATTTAATAACAAATCTATATAATAAAATATTATTTTCCTTATATAACCAAATAATTAAAAATGCAAAAAATGTATATATTATATATAATTACAAAAATCATGGTTATTACATTCTACCCTCCTTAAAAAAATTAGGTCCCCAAATTTAAACATACCAAAAACATTTAATGATACCAAAAATATTTGTGCATCGAGAAAGTCAGAAAATATTTAACCAAAAAAAATAAAAGTAGTTTTTTTTGGAAACAGAAATAACTAAACTCATAACTGGTTAAGTCTAAAAGGGTAGTCTACATAAGCTAACCTAGGCTCTGAATACCAACTGTAATACCCCAGCTTTTCACAAAATAGTTATAGTTAAATATTCAGCTAAAACTCCAAATTAAATCCATAATAAGAATAAGTTTCTAGTTTTTCATAAATTTCTAAAATCACATATAGAAATAAAATGATCTAAGCTGAAAATAAAGCAAATCTTGGGAGACGGAGCTCCAATACAAACATAATCACTAAAATATTGTTCCAAAGCATCCACCTTTAAGATGTTGCAAAAGCTAAGCACGTGAAAATTTGTGAGTAATGAGCCAAGAGCCCAGCAAGAAAACAGTTCTACACTAGTGGATCAAGTATCATAATTTTATAAAATAAAAATCATTTTCCAAAATCCATATGACATAAGATATAAAATTCCACACCTCGCTAAGGCCACAAATACCTGGTGACACACTATCAAAAATTCATAATTTCTGTCAATAATGGGCCCCTTAATGAGAGAGTGTGCTCTCCCGAAGCCATCATAAGTAGCACTCCCTAGTAAGGTATCAAAAACGCTAGTTCGGGAACTATACGCAATTACTAACGGGTTAAGCTTTTATAAAGTTAAAGTGTGGTTAGCTTAGTGGGATGTACATGTTAACATTCTGATTATTATATTAAGTGTATGTGTGTATGTCTAGGTTCATTTTGGCAACATAATTTGGCAGATATTGTTATTAACGTAAGTTAACTCTTCACACTTTATTTAATTTAAAATCTTTTTAATATTTTTGCACTTCTTTTGTTTTAAAATTTATGGATCAAGTACCCTGTTTTACAAATAAGAATTCTCAGTTAGCTAATAACAATTAAATGTCATTACAAGTAACAAAATAAATTTATATTGACATATAAATACCACCATTCTCATATAATAGTTCAAAATAGTGTAGCGACAAATAAAAAAAACTCAACACTTAAATACATTATATATAATAATAATAAATCAATTATATGTAAACTATTTAAATTCAGAATAAAATAGATGTACATTTAATATTTACTATCTATATAATCCTTAAAATAAAGTAACAAAGATAAATAAAATAGGTAACATATGCTTATGATTATGAAAGTGGACAAAATATAAATATTGGTATATAAAATTTTCATAACCTTACCTGTGAAAATATCATTATACAAAATAAGTATAATCAATTTAATAAATGAGCATATCTTTAATTGGTGCACTAATCTAAATGCATATCTAAATCAAACATATATTTAACATATAACATATGAATTATTATGCATGCACAAAACACATAATTATAAACATAAATTCATGCATTAAATATTTACAAAAAAAATGGTTATTATTAACTAAAACATTTAATAATCAACATCAAAGTAAATGATTAAATTAAGTAAACTATAATGTTATACAAATAACCATGGAACTAAATAATAAAAAAAAACTAATAACAAGTGAATTAGAATAGTGATACATAAGTTCACAAAAATATAATTTAATTATATATATATATAGAAGTATGCAATAAACATGTAAAATACATAAATAAAAATATAGGAAATACAACATACCTGAAAAGAGAAGATGTTATACAGACATAAAATGATATGCTAATAGCCTATTTATACACAAGTTGGTTGACTGAGTTTTTCAAATACACATAACACGTACTAATAAATATACACAACATAACTACACCTATTATTAAATTCTAGTTATAAAATAAATATATATTAAATTAAAATTATGCACATATAAATTAAAACAATTTTTTTAACCTTACTTAAATATTTTAGATAACTAGAAATGTTTATTTTTAATATAAAAATATGCGTCTTTAGATGTAATAACAAATCTATATAATAAAATATTATTTTTCTTATATAACCAAATAATTAAAAATGCGAAAAATGTATATATATAATTACAAAAATCATGGTTATTACAAAACTGATCATGGTAATGATGAAGATATCCTACAAATTGATGCTCTTTTACTTAAAAAGTTTAGAAATATGGGCTATATAGACTTCAAAAAAAATGTTTTAGAAAAAAAGGCTCTACTTCCTTCAACTTTATTTTGATAAGAGGAATTAAAGAAAGAATTATGGCAAGGAGTCAAGGTATGGGAAAATTACAAGTCAAAGATCAAGTGCTATAATAGTGATGAAGTCAGACACTTTGCTGCTCATTCAGAAAGCCAAACGCTAAGAAGAAGCAAGCCTTGATCAGCAAGAAGAAGAATTGAAGCAAGTTTTGACCAGAAGAATAATTGGGATGATACATTACAAGAGTACAAACTATGCTCACAAAAAATTGCATAATGTTCTATTATAAAGGGCTTTTCTTAATTTTAGGTAAAAGTTACAAAATAAACTAATGGAGATTAAATAATTTAAACATGTATATTTTATTTTATGGAATGATATTATCTTGTTAAACTAACACTGTTGAACAATCAACTTTTCGAAATTTATATGAATTATTCATAGCAAAGTCAATATTTATTTAAATTGAAATGATATCAATAGTGTAAATTTTTGTTTATGATTTTCTTGCTAATAAAATATGTTAAACACATTATTGAGACGTCATTTTAAGGATAAAATAAAGAACATGAACTCATAAATTGTTATGATAAAAACAAACACATTATTCTCAAATCTACTTACTCAAATTTACAAGGAAAATACAATATTGTAAAAAATAAAACTTAAATAATCATCATAAACATATTTATGTCAAGATAAAATATGTAAATATGGTTAATCTTGAATTATAAAGTAACTTATATAAAATATGTAAATGTCAAGATTAATGAATACTGATATGTCTTTTCTAAAAAAATACACAACATTAATAAATGAATAAGAAAAAAATTTATATACTGAATATGAAAAAAAATTATTTTATCTTTATCGCCTCCCAACAACACCTATTATTTTACAAAAAATATAAATTTAAACAATTCGATAAAAATAATGAACAATTATCTGGTATCTAATTTAAAGTCCAATTATATAACAGCTAAATTGACTAATTATTATTGAATGAATATATGTAAACAAGGTACTTAATATTGATAAATGATATATAAAAATACATTATATTTAGTGTCAAATATAAACCATAAAACATTTGAAAAACTCGTGTGATTCGATCTTAAGAAAGTCATATTTAAAAAGGCCCGAAGCTGCTTGAACATCTATTTTATTATAAAACTTTGCTTCTCTCCTAAAGAGAAAAAACTTGGATTTACACAAATTTGGAATTTTAAAAATATCGAAAAAAAAAATTGATAGTTTTATTTTTCATCCAATTTTGTACACTAAAATATTTTGGGATAAATTCTAAATGGGAAACAATTCTACACATCTTTAATATATTAAAAGAAAATTTAACAAATGTACATTATTTTTTGAAGAAATGAACAGTAATAAAATTAAGTTTTTTACATATATCTAATTCGGAAGTGCTGTAATTTGCGCCATTCTTGGCCCTCAAAATTTTGTATAAAAATCCAAATTCAATAGTTTTTTAGAAAAATTGATTTGATCCAAATTCTAAATATGTAAATTAATAAAGCCACCCTTAACACTATTTAATTTATCTTTATTAAAATTATTAAATATTTATCTTTTAAGTTTAAATGAACATTTATCTTTTTTAGTTGAAATAAATTAGTCAATTAAATTATAATTATTATGTTCCCACTATGGTTTATTGGCTTTCTATTCTACCAAAATTTTATTTTTGTTTGCTAAGAGAACCTATAATATTTCTCACTTTGTAAGTCAAGAGTTATTATTGGTATTTAAGCAAGCAAAATAACTTTTAATTGGATTTATCTTCTTGTACCTAGATAATCCATCAAGAAACTAACAATTCATGTTTTCAATAGAATTGGTGGGACCAAAATTCAAGACTTGTTCCACTAAAACCAAGTCCTAACAACACTTTAAATACTCATTTAAATTTGATAAAATTTACATAAAAATAAGTCAACAAAGAAACATGCAAATCAATAGAAGAAGCGGTGTTTAAGATATAGCAAGTCTTTTGAAAATATTTCAATACGTTTGAAAAATGCCGAGTTCGACCCTTGTGGATCTAGTGACTTGTATTGATGCATGAAAAAGACTACATTCTTTACTTCCTACTCCCTAATAGGTACTATGAGCTAGTGATTGTGAAATAATAATTAAAAAAAGTTTGCAAAAAGGGTAAAATTTGACACGACCTTAATCAAATAACCATATATCAAAAAAAATGGTAAATTTTGAAATAAATTTAAACAACTTACCTGAGCAAAAATAAAACCATGTAAAGCGATAGAAAAAAACATATGAGTGTGTACTATCCAACTAAATCATAGTGGAATCCATGTAGATGTGGAGGCCATAACAAGGAATATCAGATATGCATGTCCCATAATTACAATATACCTGTTTGTCATGTCATGGTTTCAGTATTTTTGTTTATAACTATGAGCCAAATCCAAAGCGACCAAATCGAGATGTTCCTCCACACTCTGATGTTTTATCTTGAGCAGAAGATGTTTTTTTGATTAGTCGATTTGATCCAAGTTTATGGAGAAACCACCTTGCAAAGGGAAAGTCAGGTACTGGGATTTGTAAATAACAATCTGAGAATCTCATATTGTAATTTAATTTAATTCTTTATCACCAAATGATAGGGAGTTGTCAAAAAAAGAGCACAAAATAATTTACCTATCCAAGGGAATCCATGTTATAAAAGATGGCAACCTTTCCACTTTTGCTAACTTGATACATTTCCCTGTAGTAGGAAGCAAGGTCATAGTTGCAGAGCAATGTCCTCCACCAAAACTATAGATGTCATTTTCTTCGTTATTTGTATTAATAACATATCGCCTCTCCGTCCTTGAACTATTCTTGTTATCAACACTTGTGGTATCTCTTCTCACAATTTTCATTTATCTTTTTCTAAAATGAAACCATTAAAAAAATTATAAGATGTGAATTATAATAACACTTGCTTAATTCATTATTAATAAACAAGTATACAAACACCATTATATGACCTAGGCGATTGGACACAAGTTTTTTATTTAACGAGTCAATATATAATAAAATATCTGAAAGTATAGAATTTCTTCTTTGTAGTACTTCATTCTATAAAGATTAACAAACTATCAGAATACGGAGCAAACAAAAAGTCCAAAATACAAATTCTACTTTTACAACGACAAGTGATTCCTCACAATATCATACCACTGTCATTCCAAACAAATCCCAATACAACTCAGAACTGATAATAAGACACGATTGACATATAAACATGATTTAATAAATAAACCCTAATTAACACATATTGTAACCTTGATAAAAGATCCCAAACACAAAATAACATAGAAACAAAAAAGAAAGGAGGTAAATTAAACAATAATTAACAATAATCGACCAAATTTAATATTCTCCTAAATTATTTTAGTGAATTAAAAGAACTTTAGGAAAGATGATTTGGGAAAAAAATACATTTCGTTCAAGGTTTAATCTTTTACGAGATTTAATCTTCTTGGAGTTTGAGTCTTTACAAAGATTTAATATTCAGTGTTTGAGAGAAATATTTCAGCAAAGATTTAATCTTTCGCCGCTGTGGAGAATGTTTGACAGTCTGTGTTATTTTTGTTTATTTAATAGAAAGCCGGGAAAACAATTTCAGCAAGCCCGCTCACAAGTTTTGAACAGGACCGCCTAACTTTTGGGCCCAAATTTCTGATCTACTATAACGATTATAAAATGTATTGCAATAACATGTATTTGTAACGACCTCGAAATTTTGTTGATTCAGTTGCAATGTTTTTAAAATCCCTTGCAATAGACATGAAATCACCTTTCAACAGCAACGTTTTTTAGATAGTTTTTAAAAATCTTGTTGCAAAAGCAATTCTATGGTATAGTGAACTAAACCTTGTATAACCATTATTCATCTAATACCTGATTCTCCTACAGGTCGGAAGCTATTCCTCATACATACCCTGATATACTCTGGTGATATTTATGAATTGCTTTATACTCTGAAATAAATGTTTTATCATTGTTAATTATGATTCTGTTTTATTGAATTACAATATTTATCATGTTGAATTGTTATAGAATTGGATATATTTATAAATATGGAACAGATTCCTGGTCAGACCAGATTGGTGGTCATATTAGGCCAATGTGTGCCTTGGATCCGGTATAGAGAGCAGAGTTGTGTGCCTTGATCGGGGTTAGTGTGTCACTGATCAGCAGCCTAACCTTGGTTTTAAACTTAAAAATGAATATCCAATTCTAATAATTGCTTAACAAGGAACTAGATTCCTATGAATCATTTCAATTGATCATTGTTTACACCCAGTTATTGTTATTATAACTTGCTGAGCTAGTTAGCTCACCCGTGTGAATCTTTTAGGTCATTCTACAGTTAAAATGGAAATTATTGGTAACGAGGATCCCCAGTCCTGTATCCGATCTAGGATTCCCGGTTGAGTTGGATCGAGCTAATTTGAGTTATGCAAGTTTGTAAGAATGATTTCATTTTCAGTTGTACGTTAAACTAGTTGGGATTTGATATGACGTGATAAAAGTCAAGGTTGTGGTTGGTTTTCATACTTTCACCTGTTGGAATCGTGGTTGCATAAATAAGGATAATTGCATATAATATTTCATATACAGGTTTATATAATATGTGTGTTGTGAACCCCAAACTTCTGACCCGGGTTCGGAGGGCGTCACAACCACCATCTCCGAAGCTAAATCAACTACTAATATAACCTAATATACAACGAGTGCTACCACTAAAGCTACCACTAAAGCTACCAGCAATGCTACCATAAATTGCCACTACTAAGATTAACCAATATAACACCAATGCTACCACTATGGCAACTAGCCATTCCACCACCAATACGATCACTAATTTACCACCAATGCCAACACCAATGTCACTACTAAGACTAACCAATATAACATCAATGCTACCACCTGCAGTACCATAATTAAACTGGCCATGGATGGAACTGCTTAAGCTAGCATGAACTTCAACACCAACACCAATAATACCACCATCAATTCCCCAGCAAAGATTACTGCTTTCAATGCCACCAATTGCACTAATAAGAGCTCCAGGACAAATGGCACCATCAATTCCAGCAAATCCACTACTAATATTATCGTTTCTGGAACCACCGATGTAACCACTAAAGATGCTAGTCATGCTGCCACTAATCCCACTATTAAAACTACCCAATATACCACCAATGCTACTACCAATTATGCCATTATTAAAGTTACCACCAATGATACACCTTAAGTTAGCACAAACTTCACTACAAACAATCCCACCACAAATTTCACTCCTAAGATTAGGACTACTAGTGCCACCAATTGGACTAGTAAAATTACCACCACCAGTGACATCGCCAACAATATTACTACTAGATTAAAGAAAAACCATAACTCTATACTTTTCAAATAGTTATGGATCTATAGAAGTTACTAAGCAATGGGTTCTAGTGAGACTGAAAATGGTGACCCTACATATTCATGTATTGAAAATATAATTTCTTCAAACACTAAAAAATTTCCCAAACAAAGCCTACATCTCTATCAAGTAAGAAATCTCATTTTCAACCATGTGTGTTGTGAAATGAAGTTAAAAAGTGATGGGGCTTCGTACCTAAACTTCGTGTGTTATTAGGTCAACAAAGAGTAATTTAGAGTTGTTTGTCATATATATATTAAAAAAATAAAAAACACACCGCACATAGATCCACTTGTACTATGTGCATTTATATTTATAATATATATTGGCATGGTAAAAGTTAAAAAATACCAAAGAAACCTAACACGGTACATTGATGAAGAGGAGAAAGGGAAGGCACTTGGAGCATTTTCTTCATTGTTTTTGGAACTTGTTGCAAGTAGCAAGAAAAATATAACTGCTGTGAAAATATCTCTAAAGTAAGGTCATACATAAACATAAAATAAATTTAATAGTATAATTCAACAAATATGAATATAAAATATAAATAATAAGTGGGCTTCTTTTCTTTAAATTTTCATTTTTTTCATATATCTTGTACTTGATTATTTATGAGGAACAAAAAAAAATTAATACAAATGTAACTGATTTTTTTTCTAACGTTGACATATAATCTTGAAAGGATAATTCTTGACATAGAGGTCATGTAAAAATAAATACAAGTGATATTCCATGTAAATCTACATACATATATACAAGGAAAATGGGATACTTATTTTAGTGTTTGATTTCTACCAAAAGTTTATGCAAATAACACATATGAAAAGAAAATGAAGAAACAGGGAAATATAAATTATTACCTTAACTTGTTAAACAACATCAATTCATGATAACCACTAAACCTTATCCACTTAGTCCTCCACCAATTCATTTGATTAGTCCTCCACCAATTCATTTGAAGATGTGTTTAACCTTACAGCACCAAAACACTCTTTTATAGAAAATACAAATAACTCCAAAACCCTATTTCATGACCATGTACAAATTCATTTTGTTTGTAAGGCGGCATGTGCTGATATTAGGGTTTTACCTACCTTTTTAATATGTTATATTTTGCAGGCCCAATTGTATATCATGGGTTTCAATGGGACTAATTTAGTTTAAATTGTTTTTTATCTTACTATCAATTTCTTATTACAAATTCAAATTTTTTCTTTTTATAAAATATAATTTAACAAAGTGTGCTCCATGTATTATATAAACTAAATGGGTGTTGATTTACAACCATAAGTAGACAAGCATTACTCTAATTTATTTTGTATTGTAAATAAAATGAGATTCTATAAATTAAGTGGTAAGCATTATATAAAAAACTTAACTTAAAATGATATTTTCTCGAAAATTTTAAATTTTATTTAGTAAAATTATATATAAATTCCCTACTGACCACAACTAACAATAATATATGTACTACTACAACCCTAACTAAGAATAATAGAAGTACTACTATCATACATTCAAGTCTTAAAAACCTCTCACAATAATTGAGATATTATTGGTCATGTAAGAATTAATATTACCATGACAACATTTAATCAAATTAAATTTCTAGAGGTATAAGATAGCATACCAAATTTTCCACAAACAAGTCATACTTATGGGAAAAAATGATACAATTTTAAAATATTTACTAATTGCTATTTTATTTAAACATAGGAATTAAAATGAATGATAATATGATTGTTGATTTTTATTTTATTCTTAGTCAATTTGATTTGAACATGTAAAATGACAATATATTATGGGTAACACTACATATACCATATTCATTCACTGGTTGATTGGGAAAAATCTAAATTCGGAAGAAATTGAATGAGAAATACAGCTGATAGTGTCTAAGTATATAAGTTGTTTGACTTGACCATCTGTACTTTAACATAATTATAATGAATATTTTTAATATTGTCAATTTTAATAAAAAATTATTATTTAAAACAATGCTTATATTTATAAACATGTTTTGTAACTCAAAATTTTCAATAGACAAGTTTTCCAACAAATTTTGGGTCTTTTCACAAGGTGGATATGAAATGCAAAGAGATATGTACCAAAATATAATTCCATTATTTTTTAAGATGAATAAAGAGGATACATATAAATATTACTTCTAGAATTTCCTTTTTTGAATAAAATTATTAATATAAAACTTTAATTCAAAAAAATAATTATTTTAAAAAGATATGTAAAATTATTAATGTTACATGAACAAAGTTCAAAAAACATGTATATTCTACTAAGTTTGGCCTAAGATTTTATGTAATTCATCAATTATATTGACTTTGGTATGAAATGACTATTATGGCCCAATAAGCATTTTTTTCTATATAACAAATAGTAGAAAATGACTTGTAAAATTTCATACCAACTTTGTAATTTTTTTGTTAAGATTTGAATCTACCGGTTATATTAGTGTTAGAAAATATATTTTTTTAAAAAAATATTTTAATAATCATATAAAGTAATCATTTAAGCAGAAAATTATAAGTTTCTAACTTCAGTTGAGAAAATTTTATAATGAAAATATGTTTTCGACAAATAATTAATGCTTACAAAAATATATTAAAATTATTTAAATATCATTTACATTACTTATATTTTGTACTCACCATTTTTTATAGTTCTTTAAGTAATTTTAATCCAAATTAGTTATTTGAATAAACATTTCTTTTCTTGCAAATATTTTAAGAAAATATAAAAAAATAATAAGATCACCAAATTCTAAGAAAAACAATTAAAAAAGGAGATGAAAATTGAAATTCAAAGTTTGTCAAATCCCAGAACATACCTCAATTTTAGTCCAAAGGGGGAACCTACGGATGTCGGTGGGAATTGAGTTCTATTTCCTCAAAATTAAAAAATGGTTTATAAAACTTCAAAAAATTTGGTGTCAAAAGTTGATGATATTAGTAATAACTATCACATTTTTTCCATTAGTATTTCATATGAGAGTTTAATAAAATGACATCATCACTATTTATTGATGAATACTTCTCTTCAACATTGTTCATATTAGTAATTTTTTGATATTATAGCATATGTTTTAGGATTCTTTATTGATTTTATATTTATATTGATTGTTTAAGTCACTAGTAGGTTAACACTGTTGCATTTATTTTATCATACATATAACCTACAAGCTCTCAAGATATTTTCTCATGTTTAGCTAGAGAATTTTGTAATAAGTTTTTATTCAATAATATAAAAACTATTCTTCATTATTGAGTACATAATTGGATTTAATTGTTATAATTATATTGACCCCCTCTATAGGTAATTAAAGGCCTAAAAATTGATATCAAAATTTGGTGTTTATATAAAATCACTTTAAGATGCAGAAAATAATCATTAATGGCAGATAATGAAACTCAACAAAATGTGCGGTCACCATTAGCCATAAACCAAATCAACAACAATATGAGCAGATATGAAACCCTCAAATTTCCAATCTTGAAAATTAATGAATATCATTTCTGTAAAGTCCAGATGACTATATGTCTGCCAGTAACAGATGGTGAATACTGGAAGGGATTTTTTATAATGTAGTACTTTGCAATGGAGAAATTTGATCAAAATTAAAGAGTGGTTATTAATTAGAGAGACAAATTGTGTTCAATTTAGTTTTACTTACACATATTTCTCAACAAATCAATTCTATGTTAAAATCCTTTTTATCCATATAATTAAAAAATTGAGTTCTATTGCTGATACTTGAATCTGGTACATGGTAAAAAGGAGAGAATAAATTGTACCAAAGTTTTTTAAGTTGTAAAAGAGAACTTTAATGGTTATATCAATAAATCTCCATTCCAACCTATCTTATGCCTTAAAAATATCAATACTTAACCCAGCCACACCCTTTTTTCCCTTGTGACTTCAAATGCAATCATTGTATTATGAGCTAATAGCCTCCCTTCATTAAAAGCACTCTGTTTGTTAGACACTGTCTAGATTAAACATAGTTTGAACTTATTCACCACCACCGTCGACAATATGCGCATCAGTACATTATAAAGATAGATAGGTCGAAGATCTTACATATGTTTCAATTGTTTAACCTTAGAAATAAGACATACAAGCCTACAATTTAGTTCCCTTGGCCCATGTCATGTATCAAAGAAAATCTGACAAAATAGGACAACATATTTTTTAAAAATATTTCAATACGTTTGAAAAATGCTTCGACCCATGTGGATCTAGTGACTTGTATTGATGTATGAAAAAGACTACATTCTTAACTTCCTCCTCCCTAATAGGTAATATGACCTAGTGATTGTGAGATAATATTTAAAAAAATTTGCAAAAAGGGTAAAATTTGACACGACCTTAATCCAATAATCATATATAAAACAAAACGGTAAAATTTGACATAAATTTAAACAACTTACCCGAGCAGAAACAAAACCATGTAAAGCCATACGAAAAACATATGTGTGTATATTATCAAACTAAATCATAGTGGAAGATATGTAGATGTGGAGGCCATAACAAGGAATATCATATCTGCATGTCCCATAAATTATTACCTTAACTTTGTTAAACAACATCAATTCATGATAAACAGTAAACCTTATCCACTTTAGTTTAAATTGTTTTTTATCTTATTATCAATTTCTTATTACAAATTCAAATTTTTTCTTTTTATAAAAATATAATTTAACAAAGTCTGCTCCATGTATTATATAAACTAAATGGGTGTTGATTTACAACCATAAGTAGACAAGCATTACTCTAATTTATTTTGTATTGTAAATAAAATGAATTCTATAAATTAAGTGGTAAGCATTGTATAAAAAACTTAACTAAAAATGACATTTTCTCAAAAAATTTAAATTTTATTTAGTCAAATAATATATAAATTCCCTACTGATCTCAACTAACAATAATATATGTACTACTACAACCCTAACTAAGAATAATAGAAGTACTACTATCATACATTCAAGTCTTAAAAACCTCTCACAATAACTAAGATATTATTGGTCATGTAAAAATTAATATTACCATGACAACATTTAATCAAATTAAATTTGTAGAGGTATAATGTAACGACCGGAAAATTTACGTTGTATGATATCATATTTATAATAAAATATGTGTATTAATATGTCATTTATATGTGATTAAATGTGTTGAGTCATTAAACCTTAATAACTGCTATGTGTTACGTGTTATCTGTTTTGATCCAAATGTATTTTGGACATTTATTGAGTGTTTTATTGTAACTTAGATATCTTATATCAAAACCCGTACAACTCAAAACCATGTTTTAAAAGCCCGTATTTCAAACAAAATCATTGGCCCTATTTTGCCGAAAATGCCCTATACCATATCGTTATTCTGAACCCCTAGACGTTTTACAAATTGACCTTTTTCGCGAAAAACGGCTTTTCCGGGCCCCTTCGGGTACCAAAAACCCCACAAAAATCACATTTTTATTTTTATATGATCATGAAATTATCATATATCATTTTTCTTTGTATTTTTGTAATATTCACAATTATTGGGAATTTTTAGCATTAATTTTGTATTTATTGGATATTTAAAAATTTAATATTAATACCCAAAAATTATAAAAATGGGGCCAAATATTTTTATTAGGAGTATAATTAGCCACTTAATTTTATTTAGGGGTATTATTTTCATAAATATAAATATCATATTTGGTGGTAATTAATTAGTTAATCACAATTAAAAATCAGAAAAAATTAAAAAGAAAAGAAATTAGAAAGTGTGGGTGGGAGTTGTGTTCTTGAAGAAGCTTGAAGATCAAACGGTGATTGCAGGAGATTTACTAAACCCCTGATTTTGCTCGAGTAACCAAATTTTAAAATCGAATTTTGATGTTCTTGGCATGAATTTCGATTTTTGATTTTGAAGAATCGTTTGATTGTTTGATTGATGTAGTTAGATTTGTTTTAGTCCTAGAAGTGATTAGGTATTTTTATTTTGATTTTACAACCCCCAAATCGATATGTCAAGTTCTTGGGTTTACCTATTTTTGATTTCGTTTTTTTTTTAGATTTATATATGTTTTTGCTCGTGATTGATGTTAGGAAGTAATTGTAGAAGTCTGTAGCTTCGTTTTGGCATAAAAATCACGTTGTTTGGTGTTGTAATCGTCGAAAACCATGTCGCCGGAGTTGGGGTTGAAGGTGGCCGGTTTCTGGGCTCGTTTTGGCCAGAGGAATCGAAGGGATGATGGGGTGATGTTGTTGACGATTTAGACGAGCACCTGGGAGTGTTACGAATCGTTGCCAGCCGAAATCGATTGAAACGGCTTCGAAATGGTACGCCGGTGAAGCTGCCGGACAAACCCGCCGGGCGGCGACCGATTCCGGTCGTCTTCTCCAGTTTCTGATCATCTGCAAACCGGACCCGTTTGAATTCTTGAAGACCCGATTGGATTTTTTATTTGACCCGGTTTTGATCCCCCAAAACCCAAAACCAATTTCTGTTTCCTGTTTCTGAAATATTAATTATTTATTTATATTTTGTAAAATTGAAAATTAGTTTTGAATAATTCTATAAATCAATTAAAACATCAGTTTTGAATTCTGAAAAATAATATTATTAATTTCTGAATTATTTTATTAATTTATAAATTTGAATTTAATTATTTATCTAATTATTTATTAGTTATCTAATTAATTAATAATTAGGTAATTAATTAGTAATTAGGTAATTAATTAAAGATTAAATAATACGAGTAACTCGTATCTATGCGAATAGTGATTCGATAATGAGAATTATTATTCGAGCGTTAGTTATTCGAATAATATTGCAGTAATTGTTCGTATCGTATAATTAAATACCGATAATTAATTGATTAACGAATCATTTATATTCCAATAATAATATATTAGTTCGGTAGTATTCGATAATAGTGCGTAGCTCGTATTTATACGAGTGTTTAATCGTTGAGTTGGTTTATAATTCGAGTAATTCGTAGTTATTCGATAAATAGCGTATCAGTTAATTAAATCGATTGATTATTTGTAAATAATCGATCTAATCAAATAAATAACGATGAGTTGTAAATATTTGCAATAAATTGTGATTAATCCTAATAATTAGGGATTAATTATTTTAAATTAGTAAATAATTATCTATTAATTATTTATTAGTTATTTATTTATTAAATATTTAAAAAGTGATTAATTATTTCGATAATTAGTCACATAATGTTCGATAAATCATAACTTCTTCATTTTAACTCCAAAAATTATAAAAAAAATTATTTTTGTCTTTGATTTTTCTTAAATAATTATTTAAAAATTATTTTGGGATTTAAAAATTAGCAATAATTATTTATATTGAATAATAAATTTAATTATCAGTGTTTAATTGATAATAATTCAACCGTTAGTCCGAATTGAGCGAAACGAAAGCCTGTTGACTAAGAAAAATGAATTCTTTTCACTAAAAATAATATGAAGACCTAATTTCTTCTCGAAATTAGTTGATTTTATAGATTGCTTGATTATCAGTCAAAATGCGTACCGAGACGAGTTCAAAAAATTCCGGAAAAATGGGAAATGAAGCAGAAGGTGATCAACGGAGCAATCAGCGAATCAATTTCGATTCTAAAAATTATTTTAACTGTAAAAATGATTATGCGCTTATGTGCTTATGTGTATTATGTGGTTAATCGAGTCTTACTTATTTATATGTAATATTCGAGTTGGTTATAAATGTATGGGTAAATAGTAGGAACAAATGAAGTCGATTTAAGGTACGACAGAAGTACAAAATGACATAACCAATCTATTTTGCTAACCGAAACTAAGCCAGCAAGGCAGGTCAAGTAGGGGATAGACGGAAGTGATTTAATTGCAGTAAGTTACACAGAAGGCAAGTTTCTCCTCTATTCTATTCTTCCAGAATAGTGATATTCTCTTCAGATTCTTATTACATTTGCATTACTTTAACTCCTTTATTCATATCTCAGTTCGATTCTTGAATTATTCTTTTCATTTGAATTTATTATTCATATTCCAATTATTACTCAAAGTTATTAATATATTCTGATGATTAGAATATATCAAAGTATACCGATTGTTCCGGTTGCTATTCCAGGGACTGGATAACATTACTTTTGGGGATTAAGGTTACTTAATCCTAACGACCGGAATATAACTGGATCCTTGAGATGGGCCGTAGTGCCTGGGTGCCCGACGGGATCTATATAGTGAGATATAGATCTGCACTGTATCCTGGCTGATCAGCAGGATATAGCTGCGAACTTGAGTCCAGTGTAGTTCGTTTGTATTCTCCAGCAATGGCCTTCTTTTGATTCTTATAAAGTTATATCTTTGCAGATAAACCTGGGATACGGATTCAGTTATATTGCTTTAACATTGTGTATATTTTGTAGACTTGTTGAGCAATTTTGGCTCACCCCTTTTTGTTGTTATTCACCTTATTGTTTCAGTTAAGAAGGAATATGAAACCCGTCAGAACACGAGTGGTAAAAAAGCGGGTCAAGCCTCGGGATCCTCTTATACCTAAGGTGTTGATCCCTATCTAGGAAGAACGCTTTGAATTGCCCGAGCAGGTGGAGTGTTGATAGATAGTATGTGTGTTTGAATAAAAGCTGAACTTAGTTTAAAATGAGTTAGATAATGGTTTGTAATAAAGAAAGTTTGTGAGATTTTGAATGTTGGTTTGTAAGAAAAGTAGTTAGTGGTTCTTGTTTTCATACTTTAACCTAGAAAGGTCTGGTAGTTGTTAAGGGGTTTAATTTCATTTCTTTATTATTTATTAATAAGCTTGTACAGGTTGGGTGATTAGCTCGTAACCCCAGACTTACACCCCGGGTCTGGAGGGCGTTACATATAAGATAACATACCAAATTTTCCACAAACAAGTCATACGTATGGGAAAAATGATACAATTTTAAAAATATTTACTAATTGCTATTTTATTTAAACATAGGAATTAAAATGGAAGATAATATGATTGTTGATTTTTATTTTATTCTTAGTCAATTTGATTTGAACATGTAAAATGACAATATATTATGGGTAACACTACATATACCATATTCATTCAGTGGTTGATTAGGAAAAATCTAAATTGGGAAGAAATTGAATGAGAAATGAAGCTAATAGTGTCTAAGTATAAGTTGTTTGACTTCACCATCTTACTTTAACATAATTATAATGAATATTTTTAATATTGTCAATTTTAATAAAAAATTATTATTTAAAACAATGCTTATATTTATAAACTTGTTTTGTAACTCAAAATTTTCAATAGGCAAGTTTTCCAACAAATTTTGGGACTTTTCACAAGGTGGGTATGAAATGCAAAGAAATATGTACCAAAATATAATTCCATTATTTTTTAAGATGAATAAAGAGGATAGGTATAAAAATTACTTCTAGAATTTCCTTTTTTGAATAAAATTATTAATATTAAACTTTAATTCAAAAAAGTAATTATTTAAAAGATATGTAAAATTATTAATTTTACATGAACAAAATTCAAAAAACATGTATATTCTACTAAGTTTACCCTAAGATTTTATGTAATTCATCATTTATATTGACTTTTGTATGAAACTACTATTATGGCCCAATAAGCATTTTTTCTATATAACAAATAGTAGAAAATGACTAGTTAAATTTCATACCAAGTTTGTAATTTTTTTTTTACCATTTGAATCTACCGGTTATATTAGTGTTAAAAAATATATTCTTAAAAAAAATATTTTAATAATCATATAAAGTAATCATTTAAGCAGAAAATTATAAGTTCCCAACTTCAGTTCAGAAAATTTTATAATGAATATATGTTTTCGACAAATAATTAATGCTTACAAAAATATATTAAAATTATTTAAATATCATTTACATTGCTTATATTTTGTACTCACCATTTTTTATAGTTCTTTGAGTAATTTTAATCCAAATTAGTTATTTGAATAAACATTTCTTTTCTTGCAAATATTTTAAGAAAATATAAAAAAATAATAAGATCACCAAATTCTAAGATAAACTATTAAAAAAGGAAATCAAAATTTAAATTCAAAGTTTATCAAATCCCAGAAAATACCTCAATTTTTGTCCAAAGGGGGAACCTACCGATGTGGGTGGGAATTGAGTCCTCATTTCCTCAAAATTAAAAAATGGTTTATAAAACTTCAAAAAATTTGGTGTCAAAAGTTGATGATATTAGTAAATAACTATCACATTTTTTCCATTAGTATTTCATATGAGAGTTTAATAAAAATGACCTCATCACTATTTATTGATGAATACTTCTCATCAACATTGTTCATATTAGTAATTTTTTGATATTATAGCATATGTTTTAGGATTCTTTATTGATTTTATATTTATATTGATTGTGTAAGTCACTAGTAGGTTAACACTGTTACATTTATTTTATCATACATATAACCTACAAGCTCTCAAGATATTTGCTCATGTTCAGCTAGAAAATTTTGTAATAAGTTTTTATTCAATAATATAAAAACTATTCTTCATTATTGAGTACATAATTGGATTTAATTGTTATAATTATATTGACCCCCTCTATAGGTAATTAAAGGCCTAAAAATTGATATCAAAACTTGGTATTTATATAAAATCACTTTAAGATGCACAAAATAATCATTAATGGCAGATAATGAAACTCAACAAAATGTGCCGTCACCATTAGCCATAAACCAAATCAACAACAATATGAGCAGATATGAAACCCTCAAATTTCCAATCTTGAAAATTAATGAATATCATTTCTGTAAAGTCAAGATGACTATATGTGTGCAGTAACACATGGTGAATAATGGAAGGGATTTATGATGGACCTCATTAGCCCATGAAAGTGGTTGTTGCTATTCGTGGTCAAGAAAAAAAATGCAAAAGTAGCACATTTTTGCATAACAATCTAGACAGTGTGATGTCCCCTAGGTTTATTGAATGCAAAACAATGAAGGAAATTTGAGACACTTTGGTGGTTAAGTGTAAGGCACAACCGCTATCAAGAAGATTCGAAGGACAATACTCAATCACGAGTATGAGCACTTTGACTCAAAACATGATAAGTCTTTATTTGAAATCTATGATAGATTTCAGAAATTGTTGAATGATTTGTCACATGTTGACATAGAGTATGATCGAGCAGATTCAAACTTGAAGGTTCTTCTTGCACTTCCTCAAAAGTGTGACTTGAAAGTTATATGAATAAGGGATAATTATGATCTTGAAGACACATCTCTAGTTCAGATATATGGAATTCTGAAAACTAATGAACTGGAGATGGAGTAGAAAAGTAAGACGAAATGGGATAAGACATGTTTCTCTCAGGGTAGAGGAAAAACAAGAGAGAAATTTGCAAGAAATAGCCATTTCAAAATGAAAGGCCATGATTGTATAGTCTGACACTGAGTCTCGAATACTCATGATGACTTACAAAATTATTGAGGAACTGAAATTGATCATGGTAATGATGAAGATATCCTACAAATTGATGCTCTTTTAGTTAAAAAGTTTAGCTATATAGACTTCTAAAAAAAGGTTTTTGAAAAAAAGGTTCTAGTTCCTCGAACATTACCCTAATAAGAGGAATTAAAGGAAGAATGATGGCAAGGAGTCAAGGTATGGAAAAATTACAAGTCAAAGATCAAGTGCTATAATTGTGATGAAGTCTAACACTTTGCTCCTCATTCAGAAAGCCAAACGTTGAGAAGAAGCAAGCCTTGATCAGCAAGAAGAAGAATTGAACCAAGTTTTGACGAGAAGAACAATTGGGCTGATACATTACAAGAGTACAAACTATGCTCACAAAAAAATGCATAATGTTGTGTATTTCTAACAAAATAAATTTTATTATATATATGATTTAACTTTTTTCTATTATAAAGGGCCTTTCTTAATTTTAGGTAAAACTTACAAAATAAATTAATGGAGATTAAATAATATAAACATGTATATATTATTTTGTTGAATGATATTATCTTGTTAAACTAACACTGTTGAACAATCAACTTTTGGAAATTTATATGAATTATTCATAGTAAAGTCAATATTTATTTAAATTGAAATGATATCAATTATTGAAAATTAGTTTTTATGATTTTCTTGCTAATAAAATATGTTAAACACATTATTGAGACGTCATTTTAAGGGTGAAATAAAGAATATGAACTCATAAATTGTTATGATAAAACAAACACATTATTCTCAAATCCACTTACTCAATTTACATGGAAAATACAATATTGTAAAAAATAAAACTCAAATAATCATCATAAACATATTTATGTTTGCAAAATAAATTGAACAAATTAAATACTTAATCTTGAATAATAAAGTAACTTATATAAAATATGTAAATGTCAAGATTAATGAATATTGATATGTCTTTTCTAAAAAAATACACAACATTAATAAATGAATAAGAAAATTATTTTATCTTTATCCCCTCCAAACAACACCTAGTATTTTACAAAAATATAAGTTTAAACAATTCGATAAAAATAATGAACAATTATTGAGGATCCAATTTAAAGTCCAATTATATAACAACTAAATCGACTAATTATTATTGAATCAATATTTGTTAATTAGGTAGTTAATATTGATAAATGATATATAAAAATACACTATATTTAGTGTAAAATATAAACCATAAAAAATTTGAAAAATTGGTCTGATTCGATCTTAAGAAAGTAATATTTAAAAAGGCCCGAAACTGCATGAACATATATTTAATTATAAAATTTTGCTTCTCTCCTAAAGAGAAAAAACTTGGATTAACTTAAATTCGGAATTTTAAAAATATTGAAATAATTTTTTTGATAGTTTTATTTTTCATCCAATTTTTTACAATAAATATTTTGGGATAAAATTCTAAATCGGATAAAATTCTACACATCTTTAATATATTTAAAGAAATTTAACAAATGTATATTATTTTTCGAAGAAACGAAAAGTAATAAAATTAAGTTTTTCACATATATCTAATTGGGATGTGCCGTAATTTGCGCCATTCTTGGGCCTCAAAAGTTTGTATAAAATCCAGATTCATTATTTTTTTAAAAATTGATTTGATCCAAATTCTAAATATTTAAATTAATTACGCCACCCTTAACACTATTTAATTTATCTTTATATATTTATATGTCTTTTCTAAAAAAATACACAACATTAATAAATGAATAAGAAAATATGTTATATATTGAAGATGAAAACAAATTATTTTATCTTTACCGCCTCCCAACAAAACCTAGTATTTTACAAAAAATATAAATTTAAACAATTCAATAAAAACAATGAACAATTATCGAGGATCCAATTTAAAGTCCAATTATATAACAACTAAAACCACTAATTATTATCGAATCAATATTTGTAAATAAGGTACTTAATATTGATAAATGATATATAAAAACACGTTATATTTAGTGTTAAATATAAACCATAAAAAATTTGAAAAACTCGTCTGACTCGATCTTAAGAAAGTCATATTTAAAAAGGCTTTATTATAAAAATTTGCTTCTCTCCTAAAAAGAAAAAACTTGGATTTACTCAAATTCGGAATTTTAAAAATATCGAAATAATTTTTTTTATAGTTTTATTTTTCATCCAATTTTTTCCACTAAAATATTTTGGGATAAAATTCTACACATCTTTAAAATATTTAAAGAAAATTTAACAAATGTACATTATTTTTCGAAGAAATGAAAATTAATAAAATTAAGTTTTTTACATATATCTAATTCGGACGTGCTGTAATTTGCGCCATTCTTGGGCCTCAAAATTTTGTATAAAATCCAAATTCATTATTTTTTTAGAAAAATTGATTTGATCCAAATTCTAAATATGTAAATTAATTAAGCCACCCTTAACACTATTTAATTATCTTTATTTAAATTATTAAATATTTATCTTTTAAGTTGAAATGAACATTTATCATTTTTAGTCAATTTAATTATAATTATTATGTTCCCACTTTGGCTTATTGGCTTTGTATTCTACCAAAATTTGATTTTTGTTTGCTAATAGAACCTATAATATTGCTCACTTTGTAAGTAAAGAGTTATTATTGGTATTTAAGCAAGCAAAATACATTCTAATTGGATTTATCTTCTTGTACCTAGATAATCCATAAAGAAACTAACAATTCATATTTTTAATAGAATTAGTCAGACCAAAATTCAAGACTTGTTCCACTAAAACCAAGTCCTAACAACACTTTAAATACTCATTTAAATTTGATAAAATTTACATAAAAATAAGTCGAGAAAGAAACATGCAAATCAATGTAAGAAGCAGTGTTTAAGATATAGTAAGTCTACTGTAGACCACCGCACATGAAGCATGTTTTTTACATAGTATTTAGTATAAAATGATTTAGAAATAGTAATAGTTGCTGCAATCACTAAGTAACCAACATCCTTAAGAATCATCTTCATACCAGTTGTACCAAGTATGCACAAGCAGCACCAACCCCACTTCCAAGTTGTACCAAGTAACCAACATCCTTAAGAATCATCTCCATACCAGTAAGACACCCTATTGCTTGCAACTACAAAAAACACCGCTAAGTTTATAGTCCAATATTTATAAATATTTCATTGTTTTTCGAAATGGTTAGTAAGAGGTAAATAGAGAGAAAATATTTATAACTTGTCTCATTTATGACTGATTGTGTGGTCTTAGCAAAAGGAAGTAGCATACAAGGTTATGGATCATATTATGAATTTGACAAAGTTTTGTTAAAGTTTCTCAAAGAGAATTGACGAACTAACATATTTTACTATTAATCTTGTCTCTGGTCAAATATGTAGATGCAACAAAATCTATAACATTGAATATAAGAAATGATAATATACCTCATTTAGATTTCTCACATGATCTATCCTCGAATCCTTTCTTGCTACTTTATTAAGTCCAAGCCATAAGATCCAGTTGTATCATTCTATGCCCTTCTAATAACTTCTGAACTATCAATGTACGCACGTACCGTAAGCGCAGTAACAATATGACTAATATGACTAAACCGTTCATCTTTCTCAGTGCAGTTTTTTAGCCCCCGCCCTCCACAACAAACCTGTGATATGAACATATAGTCAGACAATATCCAAAAATGTAAAACAACGATGAGCACAGGATAATCCCATTCTTAAAATTCTGTGAGCAATTTGATGATGAAATAAAAATTGACTAAAATTAAAATCATTGCACTTGTAATTCTTAAATAATCTATAAACTGAACTGGTTTGTAATATTTACATTGTATCTATAAATAATGATTTCGACATGTTTCTACTTTCTATGCATCTCACAAAGAATATATAATCAAACAAAAAATATTTTCAGTGTTTTGCTTAAGCTGCATATAAGAATAAATC
Source organism: Apium graveolens (assembly GCF_009905375.1). Classification (NCBI taxonomy): domain Eukaryota; kingdom Viridiplantae; phylum Streptophyta; class Magnoliopsida; order Apiales; family Apiaceae; genus Apium; species Apium graveolens. Next base: position 150,717 of record NW_027421748.1, read on the forward strand.
ATTTAACTTGTTGTTGCAAGGGGAGTGTGTGTTGCTATTACATTATCAAGTGTTTCCTCGAATATTAGATCAAGTGATGCCTGAGACCAGATAAAAGTTGAATGGAAGGAGTACAAAATCTCATGTTCAATTTGTTTCACCTTTTTGGCTCTCATTACATAAGCAACTCATGACTTATTCTTTATATATAAAATAATATGTAAGACTCTGTGTTAGGAGGGTTAGGAGGGTCAGGAGGGTCAGATATATTTCAACATATAAAGTGAATTCAATAATTATTGTAGTTTGCTAGATCAAGAATATATTATCACATTTTCTGTAATACAACTTATGTACTATAGCCACTATCAGACGATTATGAATTTTTGCACATAAAATTATATAATAACGTTATGTTAAATCGTAAAAATATATAAAAACACTTTCCAAGATAATCAAAAGTTAATAACTTTCCGTTCTTTGAGAACAACTTTGTCATCAATATCACCAACACCAAGAAAATGCTTGATGTACCAATGGATCATGATTCTTTGGAGCAGACCTTGACGCTTAATGATATATATTTATATCGCTAAATGGTAAGGTTTTCTCCAAAAACTTTATCAAAATATCCCCAATTTATTTAAGTTCCTCTATAAGAGAATGGTAATGTGTGATATGATAGCTGAGTAATGGTATTTGATTTCTTAAACCTTAAATCTAATAAACATGGTTAACAGTATGGAAATTAAAATAAATCGAAATTTAAAATAAATAAGAAAATAGTAGAGATGATAGAAATATTATAATTTTCCTGGTATACTCGTGGATTATAGAGTGTTGTATACATGTATTTCTCAATACATGGAGGCTCTAATTTTTTATAATGTAGTACTTTGCAATGAAGAGATTTGATCAAAATTAAAGAGTGGTTACTAATTAGAGAGACACATTGTGTTCAATTTAGTTTTACTTACATATATTTTTCAACAAATCGATTCTATGTTAAAATCCTTTTTATCCATATACTTAACAAATTGAGTTCTAGTGTCGGATACTTGAATCTGGTACATAGTAAAAAGGAGAAAATAAAGTGTACCAAAGTTTTTTATGTTGTAAAAGAGAAGTTTAATCCTTATATCAATAAATCTCCATTCCAACCTATCGTATGCCTTAAAATATCAATTCTTAACCCAACCACACCCTTTTTTCCCTTCTGACTTCAAATGCAATCAATGTATTATGAGCTTATAGCCTCCCTTCATTAAAAGCGCTCTATTTGTTAGACACTGTCTAGATTAAACATAGTTTGAACTTATTCACCACCACCTTCGACACTATGCGCATCAGACCATTATAAAAATAGATAGGTCGAAGATCTTCCATATATTTTAGTTGTTTAACCTTAGAAATAAGATAAACAAGCCTACAATTTAGTTCCCTTGGCCCATGTCGTGTATCAAAGAAAATCTAATAAAATAGAACAACATATCTTTTAAAAATATTTCAATACATTTGAAAAATGCCGGGTTCGACCCATGTGGATCTAGTGACTTGTATTGATGCATGAAAAAGACTACATTCTTAACTTCCTCCTCCCTAATAGGTAATATGACCTAGTGATTGTGAAATAATAATTAAAAAAAATTTGCAAAAAGGGTAAACTTTGACACGACCTTAATCTAATAACCATATATCAAACAAAACGGTAAAATTTAACATAAATTTAAACAACTTACCCGAGGAGAAACAAAACCATGTAAAGCCATAGGGAAAAACATATGTGTGTGTACTATCCAACTAAATCATAGTGGAAGACATGTAGATGTGGAAGCCATAACAAGGAATATCATATATGCATGTCCCATAATTACAATATACCTGTTTGTCTTGTCGTGGTTTCGGTATTTTTGTTTATAACTATGAGCGAAAGCCAAAGCGACCAAATCGAGATGTTCCTCCAGACTCTGATGTTTTACCTTGAGGAGAAGATGCTTTTTTGATGAGTCGATTTAATTTAAGTTTTTAGAGAAACCACCCTGCAAAGAGAAAGTCAGGTACCGGGTTTTGTAAATAACAATCTGAGAATCTCAGATTGTAATTTAATTTAATTACTTATCACCAAATGATAAGGAGTGTAAAAAAAAGCACAAAATGTTTACCTATCCAGGGGAATCCATGTTATAAAAGATGGCAACCTTTCCACTTTTGCTGACTTGATACATTTCCCTGTAGTAGGTAGCAAGGTCATAGTTGCAGATCAATGTCCTCCACCAATACTATAGATGTCATTTTCTTCGTTATTTGTATTAATTACATATCGCCTATCCGTCCTTGAACTATTCTTGTTATCGATACTTGTGATATCTCTTCTTTCAAGACATTTGTTCTCACTTCCCGTAGATCGGGTCGGTTTCTCAGAATTTTCTTTTATCTTTTTCTAAAATGAAACCAATAAAAAAATTATAAGATGTGAATTATAATAATACTTGCTTAATTGATTCTTAATAAACAATTATACAAACACCTTTATATGACTTAGGCGATTGGACACAAGTTTTTTATTTAACGATTCAATATATAATAAAACATCTGAAAGTATTGAATTTCTTCTTTGTAGTACTTCATTCTATAAAGATTAACAAACTATCAGAAGACGGAGCAAATAAAAAGTCCAAAATACAAATTCTACTTTTACAACGACAAGTGATACCTCACAATTTCATACCATTGTCATTCCAAACAAATCCCAATACAACTCAGAATTGATAATATGACACGATTGACACATAAACATGATTTAATAAATAAACCCTAATTAACACATAGTGTAACATCGATAAAATATCTCAAACAGAAAATAACATAGGAACAGAAAAGCAAGGAGGTAAATTAAACAATCATTAACAATAATCGACCAAATTTAATCTTCTCCTAAATTAAATTTAGTGAATTGAAAGAACTTTAGGAAAGATGATTTGGGGAAAAAAATACATTTCGTTCAAGGTTTAATCTTTTCCGAGATTTAATCTTCTTGGAGCTTTACTCTTTACAAAGATTTAATATTCAGTGTTTGAGAGAAATATTTCAGCAATGATTTAATCTTTCGCCGCAGTGGAGTTTGTTTGACAGTCTGTGTTTTTTTTGTTTATTTAATAGACAGTCGGAAAAACAATTTCAGCAAGCGCGCTCACAAGTTTTGAACAATACCGCCTAACTTTTGGGCCCAAATCTCTGATCTACTGTAATTATTATATAATGTATTGCAATAACATGTATTTGTAACGACCTCGAAATTTTGTTGATTCAGTTGCAATGTTTTTAAAATCCCTTGCAATAGACATGAAATCACCTTTCAACAAAAACATTTTTTAGATAGTTTTTAAAAATCTAGTTGCGAAAGCAATTCTATGGTATAGTGAACTAAACCTTTTATAACCATTATTCATTTAATACCTGATTCTCCTACAGGCTGGAAGCTATTCCTCATACATACCCTAATACACTCTGGTGATATTTATAAATTGCTTTATGCTCTGAAATAAATGTTTTATCAACGTTAATTATGATTCTGTTTTATTGAATTGCAATATTTATCATGTTGAATTGTTATAGAATTAGATAGTGTTTTAAATATGGAACATATTCGTGGTCAGACCAGATTGGTGGTCATATTAGGCCAATGTGTGCCTTGGATCCAGTATAGAGAACAGAGTTGTGTGCCTTAATCGGGTTAGTGTGTTACTGATCAGCAGCCTAACCTTGGTTTTAAACTTAAAAATGAATATCCAATTCTAATAATTGCTTAACAAGGAACTTGATTCCTATGAATCATTTCAATTGATCATTGTTTACACTCAGTTATTGTTATATATTATAACTTGCTCAGCTAGTTAGCTCACCCTTGTGAATCTAGTTACGTTATTCTATAGTTAAAATGGAAATTATTGGTAATGAGGACCCCCAGTCCAGTATGCGATCTAGGATTCCAGGTTGAGTTGGATCGAGCTAGTTTGATTTATGCAAGTTTGTAAGAATGATTTCATTTTCAGTTGTAAGTTAAACTAGTTGGGATTTGGTATGACGTAATAAAAGTCAAGGTTGTGGCAGGTTTTCATACTTTAACCTGTTGTGACTGTGCTTGCGTAAATAACGGTAATTGCATATAATATTTCATATACAGGTTTATATAATATGTGTGTTGTGAACCCCAAACTTCTTACCCGGGTTTGGAGGGCGTCACAACCACCATCTCCGAAGCTAAATCAACTAATAATATTACCTAATATACAACCAGTGCTACCACTAAAGCTACTAGCAATGCTACCATAAATTGCCACTACTAAGACTAACCAATATAACATCAATGCTACCACCTGTAATACCATAATTAAACTGGCCATAAATGGAACTGCTTAAGCTAGCACGAACTTTAACACCAACACCAATAATACAACCACTAAGCTACCAATAGTACCACTAAGCTACCACCAATGCCATTACTAAGATTAACCAATATAACATCAATGCTACCACCTGTAATACCATAATTAAATTGGCCATAAATGGAACTGCTTAAGCTAGCACGAACTTCAACACCAACACTAATAATACCACCACCAATTCTCATGCAAAGATTACCGCTTTCAATGCCACCAATTGCACTAATAAGAGCACCCGCACCAATGGCACCATCAATGCCAGCAAATCCACTACTAATATTATCATTTCTGGTACCACCAATGTAACCACTAAGATGCTAGTCATGCTGCCACCAATCCCACTTTTAAAACTACACATTATACCACTAATGCTACTACCACTTATGCCATTATTAAAGTTACCACCAATGATACTTTTTAAGTTAGCACGAACTTCACCACCAACAATCCCACCACCGATTCCACTCCTAAGATTACGAATACTAGTGCCACCAATTGGACTAGTAAAATTACCATCACCAGTGACACCGCCAACAATATTACTACTGGAATAAAGAAAAACCACAACTCTATACTTTTCAAATAGTTACGGATCTATAGAAGTTACTAAGCAACAGGTTCTAGTGAGGCTGAAAATGGTGACCCTACCAATTCATGTATTGAAAATATAAGTTCTTCCAACACTAAAAAATTTCCCAAACAAAGCCTACATCTCTATCAAGTAAGAAATCTCTTTTTCAACCACGTGTGTTGTGAAATGATGTTAAAAAGTGACGGGGCTTCGTGAGATGGGAAACTCCTAATATAAGTAAACTTCGTGTTTTATTAGGTCAACAAAGAATAATTTAGAGTTGTTTATCTTATATACATTAGAAAAAAATACACCCCACATAGATCCACTTGTACTATCTGCATTTATATAAATAATATATATTGGCATGGTAAAAGTTAAAGAATAATAAGAAACGTGGCACCGTACATTGATGAAGAGAAAGGGAAGGTACTTGGAGCATTTTCTTCATTGTTTTCGGAAATTGTTGAAAGTAGTAAGAAAAATATAATTCCTGTGAAAATATCTCTAAAGTAAGGTCATACATAAACATAAAATAAATTTAATAGTATAATTCAACAAATATGAACATAAAATATAAATAATATGTGGGCTTCTTTTCTATAAATTTTCTTTTTTTCATATATCATGTATATGATTATTTATGACGAACAAAAAAAATTAATACAAATGTAACTGACTTTTTTTCTAACCGTGACATATAATCTTGAAAGGATAATTCTTGACATAGAGGTCATGTAAAAACAAATACAAGTGACATTCCATTTAAATCTACATACATATATACAATGAAAATGGGATACTTATTTTAGTGTTTGATTTCTACCAAAAGTTTATGCAAATAACACATATGAAAAGAAAATGAAGAAACGCGGAAATATAAATTATTACCTTAACTTTGTTAAACAACATCAATTCATGATAACTGGTAAACCTTATCCACTTAGTCCTCCACCAATTCATTTGGTTAGTCCTCCACCAATTCATTTGGCGATGTGTTTAACCTTAGAGCACCAAAACACTTTTTTCATAGAAAAAACAAATAACTCCAAAACACTATTTCATGGCCTATTTCATAGCCATGTACAAATTCATTTTGTTTGTAAGGAGGCGGCTTGTGCTGATATTAAGGTTTTACCTACCTTTTTAATATGATATTAGGGTTTTACCTACCTTTTTAATATCCTATATTTTGCAGGCCCAATTGTATATCATGGGTTTCAATGGGCCCAATTTAGTTTAAATTGTTTTTTATCTTACTATCAATTTCTTATTACAAATTCAAATTTTTTCTTTTTATAAAAATATAATTTAACGAAGTCTGCTCCATGTATTATACAAACTAATTGGGTGTTGATTTACAACCATAAGTAAACAAGCATTACTCTAATTTATTTTTTATTGTAAATAAAATGAGATTCTATAAATTAAGTGGTAAGCATTGTATAAAAAACTTAACTAAAAATGATATTTTCTCGAAAATTTTAAATTTTATTTAGTGAAATTATATATTAATTCCCTACTCACCTCAACTAAGAATAATATTTGTACTACTACAACCCTAACTAAGAATAATAGAAGTACTACTCTCATACATTCAAGTCTTAAAAACCTGTCACAATAATTGAGATATTATTGGTCATGTAAAAATTAATATTACCATGACAACATTTAATCAAATTAAATTTCTAGAGGTATAAGATAGCATACCAATTTTTTGACAATACAATTTTTAAAAATATTTACTAATTACTATGTTTATTTAAACATAGGAATTAAAATGAACCATAATATGATTGTAGATTTTTATTTTATTCTTAGTCAATTTGATTTAAACATGTAAAATGACAATATATTGTGGGTAATACTACATATACCATATTCATTCACTGGTTGATTGGAAAAAATATAAATTGGGAAGAAATTGAATGAGAAATGCACTGATAGTGTCTAAGTATAAAAGTTGTTTGACTTGACCATATGTACTTTAACATAATGATAATGAAGATTTTTAATATTTTCAATTCTAATGAAATTTATTATTTAAAACAATGCTTATATTTATAAACTTGTTTTGTAACTCAAAATTTTCAATAGACAAGTTTTCCAAAAATTTTTGGGTCTTTTCACAAGGTGGGTATGAAATGCAAAAAGAACATTATTTTGTCAAATATGTACCAAAATATAATTCAGTTATTTTTTTAAGATGAATAAAAAAGATACGTACAAAAATTATTTCTAGAATTTCCTTTTTTGAATAAAATTATTAATATTAAACTTTAATTCAAAAAAATAATTATTTTAAAAAGTTATGTAAAATTATTAATTTTACATGAACAAAGTTCAAAAAACATGTATTATGGGATGAAGTATATCCTACTAAGTTTGGCCTAAGATTTTAAGTAATTCATCATTTATATTGACTTTGGTATGAAATGACTATTATCATTTACATTACTTATATTTTGTACTCCCCATTTTTTATAGTTCTTTGAGTAATTTTAATCAAAATTAGTTATTTGAATAAACATTTCTTTCCTTGCAAATATTTTAAGAAAATATAGAAAACTTATAAGATCACCAAATTCCGAGAAAAACTATTAAAAAAGGAGATCAAAATTTAAGTTCAAAGTTTGTCAAATCCCAGAACATACCTCAATTTTTGTCCAAAGGCGGAACCTACCCATGTCGGTGGGAATTGAATTGTGATTTCGTGAAAATTAAAAAATGGCTTATAAACCTTCAAAAAAATTGGTGTCAAAAGTTGATGATATTAGTATATAACTATCACATTTTTTCCATTAGTATTTCATATGAGAGTTTAACAAAAATGACCTCATCAGTATTTATTGATGAATACTTCCCATCAACATTGTTCATATTAGTATTTTTTTGATATCATAGCATATGTATTAGGATTCCTTATTGATTTTATCTTTATATTGATTGTGTAAGTGTGCAGTATATAAGCAGAAATTAGGTTAACACTAGTAGGTTAAAACTGGTGCATTTATTTTATCATACACATAACCTACAAGCTCTCAAGATATTTGCTCATCTTGAGCTAGAGAATTTTGTAATAAGTTTTTATTCAATAATATAAAAACTATTCTTCATTATTGAGTACATAATTGGATTTGATTGTTATAATTATATTGACCCCCTCTATAGGTAATTAAAGGCCTAAAAATTGATATCAAAGCTTGGTGTTTATATAAAATCAGTTTAAGATCCAGATAATGAAACTCAACAAAATGTGCCGTCACCATTAGCCATAAACCAAATCAAAAACAATATCAACAGATATGAAACCCTCAAATTTCCAATCTTGAAAATTAATGAATATCATTTCTGTAAAGTCGAGATGACTATATGTCTGCACGTAACACTATAATCTTGGTAATTATATGGAATTCTGAAAACTAATGACCAGGAGATGGAGTAGAAAAGTAAGATGAAATGCGACAAGACATGTTTCTCTCACGGTAGAGGAAAAACAAGAGAGAAATTTACAAGAAATAGCCATTTCAAAATGAAAGGCCATGATTTTATAGGCTGACACTTTATAGGCTGACCCTGAGTCTCAAATACTCATGATGACTTTTAAAATTATTCAGGAAGTAAAATTTGTAAAACCCCAACTTTTAGAAAATAGTTATACTTAAATATTCACCTAAAACTCCAAATTAAATCCATAATAAGAATAAGTTTCTAGTTTTTCATAAATTTCTAAAATCCCAGACAGAAATAAAATCATCTAAGCTGAAAAAAAAAGCAAATCTTGGGAGAAGCAGCTCCAATATAAACATAATCACTAAAATTTTGTTACAAAGCATCCACCTTTAAGATGTCGCAAAAGCTATGCACCTAAAAATTTGTGAGTAATGAGCTAACAGCCCAGCAAGAAAACATTTCTACACTAGTGGATCAAGTATCATAATTTTATAAAACAAAAATAATTTTCCAAAATCCATGTGACATAAGATATAAAATTCCACAGCTCGCTAAGGCCACAAATACCTGGTGACACACTATCAAAAGTTCATAATTTCTGTCAAAAATGTGTGCAATTACTAACAGGTTCATAAGTCAGAGCTCACTGGGAATTCTTATTTGTAAAACAGGGTACTTGATGCATAAATTTTAAAACAAAAGCAGTACAAAAATATTTAAAAGATTTTAAAATAAATAAAGTGTAAAGAGTTAACTTACCTTAATATAATAATCAGAATGTTAACATGTACATGTCACTAAGCTAACCACACTTTAACTTTATAAACCTTAACCCATAATAACAATTAAATGTCACTATAAGTAACAAAATAAATTCATATTGACATATAAATACGACAATTCTCATATAATAGTTAAAAATAGTGTACCCACAAATAAAAAAAACTCAACACTTAAATACATTATATATAATAATAATAAATCAAGTATATGTAAACTATTTAAATTAAGAATAAAATAGATGTACATTTAATATTTACTATCTATATAATCCTTAAAATAAAATAACAAAGATAAATAAAATAGGTAACATATGCTTATGATTATGCAAGTGGACAAAATATAAATATTGGTGTATAAAATTTTCATAACCTTACGTGTGAAAATATCATTATACAAAATAAGTATAATCAATTTAATAAATTAACATATATTTAATTGGTGCACGAATCTAAATGCATATCTAAATCAAAAATATATTTAACATATAACATATGAATTATTATGCAAGCACAAAACAGGTAATTATAAACATAAATTCATGCATTAAATATTTAAAAAAAATGGTGATTATTAACTAAAACATTTAATAATCAACATGATTAAATTAAGTAAACTATAGTGTTATACACATAACCATGGAACTAAATAATAAAATAAACTAATAACAAGTAAATTAGAATAGTCATACATAAGTTCACAAAAATGTAATTTAATTATATATATATATAGAAGTATGTAATAAACATGTAAAATACATAAGTAAAAATATAGGAAATACAACGTACCTGAAAAGAGAAGAAAAGAGAAGATGTTATATAGAGACAAAATGATATGCTAATAGCCTATTTATACACAAGTTGGTTCAACCAATACTCTCATTCAATGGGTTTGTCGATACGTCATCACAAATTTAAACAAACATTATCTATTTGTTAAGATTTAGTGTTTGACTGAGTTTTTCAAATACACATAACACGTACTAATAAATATTCACAACATAACTACACCTATTATTAAATTCTAGTGGTAAAATAAATATATATTAAATTAAAATTATGCACATATAAATTAAAACAATTTTTTTAACCTTACTTAAATATTTTAGATAACTAGAAATATTTATTTTTAATATAAAAATACGCGTCTTTAGATTTAATAACAAATCTATATAATAAAATATTATTTTTCTTATATAACCAAATAATTAAAAATGCGAAAAATGTATATATATATAATTACAAAAATCATGGTTATTACATTCTACCCTCCTTAAAAAAATTAGGTCCCCAAATTTAAACATACCAAAAACATTTAATGATACCAAAAATATTTCTGCATCGAGAAAGTCAAAAAATATTTAACCAAAAAAAAATAAAAGTAGTTTTTTTTGAAACACAAATAACCAAACTCATAACTCACAGGTTAAACCTAAAAGGGCAGTCTACAGGAAGCTAACTAGGCTCTGAATACCAACTGTAATACCCCAACTTTTGAGAAAATAGTTATACTTAAATATTCAGCTAAAACTCCAAATTAAATCCATAATAAGAATAAGTTTCTAGTTTTTCATAAATTTCTAAAATCCCACACAGAAATAAAATCATCTAAGCTGAAAATAAAGCAAATCTTGGGGACGCAGCTCCAATACAAACATAATCACTAAAATATTGTTCCAAAACATCCACCTTTAAGATGTCGCAAAAGCTAAGCACCTGAAAATTTGTGAGTAATGAGGCAGGGCCCAGCAAGAAAACAGTTCTATTATAAAACAAAAATAATTTTCGAAAATACATGTGACATAAGATATAAAATTCCACACCTGCCTAACGCCACAAATACCTGTGACACAGTATCAAAAGAGGCATCATAAGTAGCACTGCCTACTAAGGTATAAAAGCTAGTTCCGGAACTATATGCAATTACTGACTGGTTCATAAGTCAGAGCTCACTCGGAATTCTTATTTGTAAAACAGGGTACTTGATCCATAAATTTTAAAATAAAAGCAGTGCAAAAATATTTAAAAGATTTTAAAATAAATAAAGTGTGAAGAGTTAACTTACCTTAATAGCAATATCACCCAAATTATGTTGACAAAATGAACCTAGACATACACAAATACACTTAATATAATAATCATGATGTTAACATGTACATGCCACTAAGCTAACCACACTTTAACTTTATAAAGCTTAACCCATAATAACAATTAAATGTCAGTACAAGTAACAAAATAAATTCATATTGACATATAAATACGACCATTCTCATATAATAGTTCAAAATAGTGTACCCACAAATAAAAAAAACTCAACACTTAAATACATTATATATAATAATAATAAATCAAGTATATGTAAACTATATAAATTAAAAATAAAATAGATGTACATTTAATATTTACTATCTATATAATCCTTAAAATAAAATAACAAAGATAAATAAAATAGGTAACATATGCTTATGATTATACAAGTGGCCAAAATATAAATATTGTTGTATAAATTTTCATAACCTTACGTGTGAAAATATCATTATACATATAATCAATTTAATAAATGGGCATGTATTTAATTGGTGCAGGAATCTAAATGCATATCTAAATCAAACATATATTTAACATATAACATATGAATTATTATGCATGCACAAAACACGTAATTATAAACATAAATTCATGCATTAAATATTTACAAAAAAATGGTGATTATTAACTAAAATATTTAATAATCAACATCAAACTAAATGATTAAATTAAGTAAACTATAGTGTTATACACATAACCATGGAACTAAATAATAAAATAAACTAATAACAAGTGAATTAGAATAGTCATTTCACAAAAATGTAATTTAATTATATATATATATAGAAGTATGCAATAAACATGTAAAATACATAAGTAAAAATATAAGAAATAGAACGTACCTAAAAGAGAAGATGGTATATAGAGACAAAATGATATGCTAATAGCCTATTTATACACAAGTTGGTTCAACCAATACTCCGATTGAATGGGTTAGTGGGTACGTGATCACAAATTTAAACAAACATTATCTATTTAGTGTTTGACTGAGTTTTTCAAATACATAACTACACCTATTATTAAATTCTAGTGATAAAATAAATATATATTAAATTAAAATTATGCACATATAAATTAAAACAATTTTTTTAACCTTACTTAAATATTTTAGATAACTAGAAATTTTATTTTTAATATAAAAATACGCTTCTTTAGATTTAATAACAAATCTATATAATAAAATATTATTTTCCTTATATAACCAAATAATTAAAAATGCAAAAAATGTATATATATATAATTACAAAAATCATGGTTATTACATTCTACCCTCCTTAAAAAAATTACCAAAGTCAGAAAATATTTAACCAAAAAAAAATAAAAGTAGTTTTTTTTTGAAACAGAAATAACTAAACTCATAACTGGTTAAGCCTAAAAGGCAGTCTACATAAGCTAACCTAGGCTCTGAATACCAACTGTAATACCCCAACTTTTCACAAAATAGTTATACTTAAATATTCAGCTAAAACTCCAAATTAAATCCATAATAAGAATAAGTTTCTAGTTTTTCATAAATTTCTAAAATCGCAGACAGAAATAAAATAATCTAAGCTGAAAATAAAGCAAATCTTGGGAGACGCAGCTCCAATACAAACATAATCACTAAAATATTGTTCCAAAGCATCCACCTTTAAGATGTTGCAAAAGCTAAGGCACCTGAAAATTTGTGAGTAATGAGCCAAGAGCCCAGCAAGAAAACAGTTCTACACTAGTGGATCAAGTATCATAATTTTATAAAATAAAAATCATTTTCCAAAATCCATATCACATAAGATATAAAATTCCACACCTCGCTAAGGCCACAAATACTGGTGACACACTATCAAAAGTTCATAATTTCTGTGAATAATGGGCCCCTTAATGAGATAGTGTGCTCTCCCGAAACCATCATAAGTAGCACTCGCTAGTAAGGTATCAAAAACGCTAGTTCCGCAACTATACGCAATTACTAAGTAATTGCTCGTTTAGAGCTCACTGGAATTCTTATTTGTAAAACAGGGTACTTGATCCATAAATTTTAAAACAAAAGAAGTGCAAAAATATTTAAAAGATTTTAAATTAAATAAAGTGTGAAGAGTTAACTTACGTTAATAACAATATCTGCCAAATTATGTTGCCAAAATGAACCTAGACATACACACATACACTTAATATAATAATCACAAATTAACAAGTACATCCCACTAAGCTAACCACACTTTAACTTTATAAAGCTTAACCCATAATAACAATTAAATGTCATTACAAGTAACAAAATAAATTCATATTGACATATAAATACGACCATTCTCATATAATAGTTCAAAATAGTGTACCGACAAATAAAAAAAACTCAACACTTAAATACATTATATATAATAATAATAAATCAATTATATGTAAACTATTTAAATTCAGAATAAAATAGATGTACATTTAATATTTACTATCTATATAATCCTTAAAATAAAGTAACAAAGATAAATAAAATAGGTAACATATGCTTATGATTATGAAAGTGGACACAATATAAATATTGGTGTATAAAATTTTCATAACCTTACCTGTGAAAATATCATTATACAAAATAAGTATAATCAATTTAATAAATGAGCATATATTTAATTGGTGCACTAATCTAAATGCATATCTAAATCAAACATATATTTAACATATAACATATGAATTATTATGCATGCACAAAACACATAATTATAAACATAAATTCATGCATTAAATATTTACAAAAAAAATGGTTATTATTAACTAAAACATTTAATAATCAACCTCAAAGTAAATGATTAAATTAAGTAAACTATAATGTTATACAAATAACCATGGAACTAAATAATAAAAAAAACTAATAACAAGTGAATTAGAATAGTGATACATAAGTTCACAAAAATGTAATTTAATTATATATATATATATATAAGTATGCAATAAACATGTAAAATACATGAATAAAAATATAGGAAATACAACATACCTGAAAAGAGAAGATGTTATACAGATGTAAAATGATATGCTAATAGCATATTTATACACAAGTTGGTTGACTGAGTTTTTCAAATACACATAACACGTACTAATAAATATACACAACATAACTACACCTATTATTAAATTCTAGTAATAAAATAAATATATATTAAATTAAAATTATGCACATATAAATTAAAACAATTTTTTTAACCTTACTTAAATATTTTAGATAACTAGAAATGTTTATTTTTAATATAAAAATATGCGTCTTTAGATGTAATAACAAATCTATATAATAAAATATTATTTTTCTTATATAACCAAATAATTAAAAATGCGAAAAATGTATATATATATATATATAATTACAAAAATATGGTTATTACAAAATTGATCATGGTAATGATAAAGATATCCTACAAATTGATGCTCTTTTACTTAAAAAGTTTAGAAATATGGGCTATATAGACTTCAAAAAAATGTTTTTGAAAAAAAGGCTCTACTTCCTCCAACTTTATTTTGATAAGAGGAATTAAAGAAAGAATTATGGCAAAGAGTCAAGGTATGGGAAAATTACAAGTCAAAGATCAAGTGCTATAATTGTGAAGAAGTCAGACACTTTGCTGCTCATTCAGAAAGCCAAACGCTAAGAAGAAGCAAGCCTTGATCAGCAAGAAGAAGAATTGAAGCAAGTTTTGACCAGAAGAACAATTGGGATGATACATTACAAGAGTACAAACTATGCTCACAAAAAATTGTATAATGTTCTATTATAAAGGGCTTTTCTTAATTTTAAGTAAAAGTTACAAAATAAACTAATGGAGATTAAATAATTTAAACATGTATATTTTATTTTATGGAATGATATTATCTTGTTAAACTAACACTGTTGAACAATCAACTTTTGGAAATTTATATGAATTATTCATAGTAAAGTCAATATTTATTTAAATTGAAATGATATCAATAGTGTAAATTTTTGTTTATGATTTTCTTGCTAATAAAATATGATAAACACATTATTGAGACGTCATTTTAAGGATAAAATAAAGAACATGAACTCATAAATTGTTATGATAAAAACAAACACATTATTCTCAAATCTACTTACTCAAATTTACAAGGAAAATACAATATTGTAAAAAATAAAACTTAAATAATCATCATAAACATATTTATGTCAAGATAAAATATGTAAATATGGTTAATCTTGAATTATAAAGTAACTTATATAAAATATGTAAATGTCAAGATTAATGAATACTGATATGTCTTTTCTAAAAAAATACACAACATTAATAAATGAATAAGAAAATAATTTATATACTGAATATGAAAAAAAAATATTTTATCTTTATCGCCTCCCAACAACACCTATTATTTTACAAAAAATATAAATTTAAACAATTCGATAAAAATAGTGAACAATTATCCGGTATCCAATTTAAAGTCCAATTATATAACAGCTAAATCGACTAATTATTATTGAATGAATATATGTAAATAAGGTACTTAATATTGATAAATGATATATAAAAATACATTATATTTAGTGTCAAATATAAACCATAAAAAATTTGAAAAACTCGTCTGATTCGATCTTAAGAAAGTCATATTTAAATAGGCCCGAAGCTGCTTGAACATCTATTTTATTATAAAACTTTGCTTCTCTCCTAAAGAGAAAAAACTTGGATTTACACAAATTTGGAATTTTAAAAATATCAAAAAAAAAATTTGATAGTTTTATTTTTCATCCAATTTTGTACACTAAAATATTTTGGGATAAATTCTAAATGGGAAACAATTCTAGACATCTTTAATATATTAAAAGAAAATTTAACAAATGTACATTATTTTTTGAAGAAATGAAAAGTAATAAAATTAAGTTTTTTACATATATCTAATTCGGAAGTGGTGTAATTTGCGCCATTCTTGGCCCTCAAAATTTTGTATAAAAATCCAAATTCAATAGTTTTTTAGAAAAATTGATTTGATCCAAATTCTAAATATGTAAATTAATAAAGCCACCCTTAACACTATTTAATTTATCTTTATTAAAATTATTAAATATTTATCTTTTAAGTTTAAAAGAACATTTATCTTTTTTAGTTGAAATAAATTTGTCAATTAAATTATAATTATTATGTTCCCACTATGGCTTATTGGCTTTCTATTCTACCAAAATTTTATTTTTGTTTGCTAATAGAACGTATAATATTTCTCACTTTGTAAGTCAAGAGTTATTATTAGTATTTAAGCGAGCAAAATAACTTTTAATTGGATTTATCTTCTTGTACCTAGATAATCCATCAAGAAACTAACAATTCATGTTTTCAATAGAATTGGTGGGACAAAAATTCAAGACTTGTTCCACTAAAACCAAGTCCTAACAACACTTTAAATACTCATTTAAATTTGATAAAATTTACATAAAAATAAGTCAACAAAGAAACATGCAAATCAATACAAGAAGCAGTGTTTAAGATATAGCAAGTCCACTATAGACCACCCCACATGAAGCATGTTTTTTACATAGTATTTAGCATAAAATGATTTAGAAATAGTAATAGTTGCTGCAATCACTAATGGGGAATTCAGAGGATTGAATTATTGGCATGTTGTTCTCCAAGTATGCAAGAGGAGCAACCCCACTTCCAAGTTGTACCAAGTAACCAACATCCTTAAGAATCATCTCCATACTAGTAAGACAGCCTATCACTTGCAACTACAAAAAACACCGGTAAGTTTATAGTAGAATATTTATAAATATTTCATTGTTTTTCGAAATGGTTAGTAAGAGGTAAATAGTGAGAAAATATTTATAACTTGTCTCGTTTATGAGTGATTGTGTAGTCTTAGCAAAAGGAAGTAGGGTACAAGGTTATGGCTCATATTATGGATTTGACATAGTTTTGTTAAAGCTTCTCAAAGAGAATTGAGGAACTAACATATTTTACTATTAATCTTGTCTCTGTCAATATGTAGATGCAACAAAATCTATAATATTGAATATATGAAATGATAATATACCTCATTTAGATTTCTCACATGATCTCTCCTCGAATCCTTTCATGCTACTTTATTAAGTCCAAGCCATAAGATCCAGTTGTATCATTCTATGCCCTTCTAATAACTTCTCAACTATCAATGTAAGCAGGTACCATAACCGCAGTAACAATATGACTAATATGACTAAACCGTTCATCTTTCTCAGTGCAGTTTTTCAGCCCCCAGGCCTCCACAACAAACCTGTGATATGAACATATAGTCACACAATATCCAAAAATGTAAAATAGAGATGAGCACAGAATAATCTGATTCTTAAAATTCTGTAAGCAATTAGATGATGAAATAAAAATCTGACTACAATTAAAATCATTGCACTTGTAATTCTTAAATCATCTATAAACTGAACTGGTTTGTAATATTTACATTGTATCTACAAATAATTGTTTTAACATGTTTCCACTTTCTATGCATCTCACAAAGAATACATAATCAAACAAAAAATATTTTCAGTGTTTTGCTTAAGCTGCATACAAGAATAAAGCATTTAACTTGTTGTTGTTGCAAGGGGAGTGTGCCTTACTATTACGTTATCAAGTCTTTCCTCGAATATTAGATCAAGTGATGCCTGAGACCAGATAAAAGTTGAATGGAACGAGTACAAAATCTCGTGTTCAATTTGTTTCACCTATTTGGCTCTCATTACATAAGCAACTCATGACTTCTTGTTTATATATAAAAATAATATATAAGACTCTGTGTTAGGAGGGTTAGGAGGGTCAGATATATTTCAACATATAAAGTGAATTCAATAATTATTGTAGTTTGCTAGAATCAAGAATATATGATCACATTTTGTGTAATACAACTTATGTATTATAGCCACTATCAGATATTGTGGCTTATGAATTTTTGCACATAAAATTATATAATAACGCTATGTTAAATCGTAGAAATATATAAAAACACTTTCCAAGATAATCAAAAATTAATAACTTTCCGTTCTTTGAGAACAACTTTGTCATCAATATCACCAACACCAAAAAAATGCTTGATGTACCAATGAATCATCATTCTTTGGAGCAGACCTTGACGCTTAATGATATATAATGATATGGCTACATGGTAAGGTTTTCTCCAAAAACTTTATCAAAATATCCACAATTTATTTAAGTTCCTCCTTAAGAGAATGGTAATGTGTGATATGATAGCTGAGTAATGGTATTTGATTTCTTAAACCTTAAATCTAATAAATATGGTTAACAATATGGAAATTAAAATTAATTTAAATTTAAAATAAATAAGAAAATAGTAGAGATGATAGAAACATTACAATTTTCCTCGTATTTTAGTGGATTATAGAGTGTTGTATACATGTATGTCTCAATACATGGAGGCTCTAATTTTTTATAATGTAGTACTTTGCAATGGAGAAATTTGATCAAATTAAAAGAGTGGTTATTAATTAGAGAGACACATTGTGTTCAATTTAGTTTTACTTACACATATTTCTCAACAAATCAATTCTATGTTAAAATCCTTTTTATCCATATAATTAACAAATTGAGTTCTAGTGGGGGATACTTGAATCTGGTACATGGTAAAAAGGAGAAAATAAAGTGTACCAAAGTTTTTTAAGTTGTAAAAGAGAACTTTAATCGTTATATCAATAAATATCCATTCCAACCTATCTTATGCCTTAAAATATCAATTCTTAACCTAGCCAGGACCTTTTTTCCCTTGTGACTTCAAAGCAATCATTGTATTATGAGCTAATAGCCTCCCTTCATTAAAAACACTTTGTTTGTTAGACACTGTCTAGATTAAACATAGTTTAAACTTATTCACCACCACCTTCGACGGTATGCGCATCATAACATTATAAAAATAGATAGGTCGAAGATCTTCCATATGTTTCAGTTGTTTAACCTTAGGAATAAGACATACAAGCCTACGATTTAGTTCCCTTGGCCCATGTCATGTATCAAAGAAAATCTGACAAAATAGAACAACATATCTTTTAAAAAATATTTCAATACGTATGAAAAAGGCCGGGTTCGACCCATGTGGATCTAGTGAGTTGTATTGTGAAATGCCGGGTTCGACCCATCATTCTTTGGAGCATGAACAAGACTACATTCTTAACTTCCTCCTCCCTAATAGGTACTATGACGTACTGATTGTGAAATAATAATTAAAAAAAGTTTTCAAAAAGGGTAAAATTTGACACGACCTTAATCGAATAACCATATATCAAACAAAACGGTAAAATTTGACAGAAATTTAAACAACTTACCCGAGCAGAAACAAAACCATGTAAAGCCATAGGAAAAAATATATGTGTGTGTACTATCCAACTAAATCATAGTGGAAGACATATAGATATGGAGGCCATAACAAGGAATATCACATATGCATGTCCCATAATTACAATATACATGTTTATCTTGTCGTGGTTTCGATTTTTTTGTTTATAACTATGAGCCAAAGCCAAAGCGACCAAATCGAAATGTTCCTCCAGACTCTGATATTTTACTTTGAGCAGAAGATGCTTTTTTGATGATTCGATTTGATCCATGTTTGTGGAGAAACCACCCTGCAAAGAGAAAGTCAGGTACCGAGATTTGTAAATAACAATATGAGAATCTCAGATTGAAATTTAAGACTTGTTCCACTAAAACCAAGTCCTAACAACACTTTAAATACTCATTTAAATTTGATAGAATTTACATAAAAATAAGTCAACAAAGAAACATGCAAATCAATGCAAGAAGCAGTGTTTAAGATATAGTAAGTCTACTATAGACCACCTCACATGAAGCATGTTTTTTATGTAGTATTTAGCATAAAATGATTTAGAAATAATAGTTGCTCCGATCACTAATGGGGAATTTAGAGGATGGAATTATTGACATGTTGTTCTCCAAGTATGCAGAAGGAGCAGCAACCCCACTTCCAAGTTGTACCAAGTAACCAACATCCTTAAGAGTCATCTCCATACCACTAAGACAACCTATCACTTGCAACTACAAAAAACAACGGTAAGTTTATAGTAGAATATTTATAAATATTTCATTGTTTTTCGAAATGGTTAGTAAGAGGTAAATAGAGAGAAAATATTTATAACTTGTCTCGTTTATGAGTGATTGTGTGGTCTTAGCAAAAGGAAGTAGGATACAAGGTTATGGCTCATATTATGAATTTGACATAGTTTTGTTAAAGCTTCTCAAATAGAATTGAGGAACTAACATATTTTACTATAAATCTTGTCTCTGGTCAATATGTAGATGCAACAAAATCTATAACATTGAATATAAGAAATGACAATATACCTTATTTAAATTTCTCACATGATCGATCCTCGAATCCTTTCATGCTACTTTATTAAGTCAAGCCATAAGATCCAGTTGTATCATTCTATGCCCTTTTAATAACTTCTCAACTATCAATGTACGCAGGTAATATAACCGCACTAACAATATGACTAATATGACTAAACTGTTCATCTTTCTCACTGCAGTTTTCAGCCCCCAGGCCTCCACAACAAACATGTGATATGAACATATAGTCACACAATATCCAAAAATGTAAAACAGAGATGAGCACAGAATATTCCGATTCTTAAAATTCTGTAAGCAATTAGATGATGAAATAAAAATCGACTACAATTAAAATCATTGCACTTGTAATTCTTAAATCATCTATAAACTGAACTGGTTTGTAATATTTACATTGTATCTACAAATAATGGTTTCAACATGTTTCTACTTTCTATGCATCTCACAAAGAATACATAATCAAACAAAAAATATTTTCAGTGTTTTGCTTAAGCTGCATATAAGAATAAAGCATTGAACTTGTTATTGTTGCAAGGGGAGTGTGCCTTGCTATCACGTTATCAAGTCTTTCCTCAAATATTAGATCAAGTGATGCCTGCGACCTGATAAAAGTTGAATGGAACGAGTATAAAATCTCGTGTTCAATTTGTTTCACCTTTTTGGCTCTCATTACATAAGCAACTCATGACTTCTTGTTTATATATAAAAATAATATATATGACTCTATGTTAGGAGGGTTAAGAGGGTCAGATATATTTCAACATATAAAGTGAATTCAATAATTATTGTAGTTTGCCAGAATCAGGAGTATATGATCACATTTTATGTAATACAACTTATATATTATATCAACTATCAGATATTGTCGCTTCTGAATTTTTGCACATAAAATTATATAATAACGCTATGTGATCTCGTAGAAATATATAAAAACACTTTCCAAGATAATCAAAAATTAATAACTTTCCGTTCTTTGAGAACAACTTTGTCATCAATATCACCAACACCAAGAAAATGCTTGATGTACCAATGGATCATCATTCTTTGGAGCAGACCTTGACGCTTAATGATATATATTGATATCGCTAAATGGTAAGGTTTTCTCCAAAATTTTATCAAAATATCCCCAATTTATTTAAGTTCCTTTATAAGAGAATGGTAATATGTGATATGATAGCTGAGTAATGGTATTTGATTTCTTAAACCTTAAATCTAATAAACATGGTTAACAATATGGAAATTAAAATTAATCTAAATTTAAAATAAATAAGAAAATAGTAGAGATGATAGATACATTACAATTTTCCTGGTATTCTGGTGGATTATAGAGTGTTGTATACATGTATGTCTCAATACATGGAGGCTCTAATTGTTTATAATGTAGTACTTTGCAATGGAGAAATTTGATCAAAATTAAAGAGTGGTTATTAATTAGAGAGACACATTGTGTTCAATTTAGTTTTACTTATACATATTTCACAACAAATCAATTCTATGTTAAAATCCTTTTTATCCATATAATTAACAAATTGAGTTCTAGTGTCGGATACTTGAATCTGGTACATGGTAAAAAGGAGAAAATAAAGTGTACCAAAGTTTTTTAAGTTGTAAAAGAGAAGTTTAATCGTTATATCAATAAATCTCCATTCCAACCTATGTTATGCCTTAAAATATCAATTCTTAACCCAGCCACACGCTTTTTTCCCGTGTGACTTCAAATGCAATCATTGTATTATGAGCTTATAACTTCTCTTCATTAAAAGCGCTCTGTTTGTTAGACACTGTCTAGATTAAACATAGTTTGAACTTATTCACCACCACCTTCGACAGTATGCGCATCAAAACATTATAAAAATAGATAGGTCGAAGATCTTCCATATGTTTCAGTTGTTTAACCTTAGGAATAAGACATACAAGCCTACGATTTAGTTCCCTTGGCCCATGTCGTGTATCAAAGAAAATCTGACAAAATAGAACAACATATCTTTTAAAAATATTTCAATACGTTTGAAAAATTCCGGGTTCGACCCATGTGGATCTAGTGACTTATATTGATGCATGAACAAGACTACATTCTTAAGTTCCTCCTCCCTAATTAGTACTATGACCTAGTGATTGTGAAATAATAATTAAAAAAAGTTTGCAAAAAGGGTAAAATTTGACACGACCTTAATCAAATAACCATATATCAAACAAAACGGTAAAATTTGACATAAATTTAAACAAACTTACCCGAGCAGAAACAAAACCATGTAAAGCCATAGGAAAAAATATATGTGTGTGTACTATCCAACTAAATCATTGTGGAAGACATATAGATGTGGAGGCCATAACAAGGAATATCAGATATGCTTGTCCCATAATTACAATATACCTATTTGTCTTGTTGTGGTTTCGGTATTTTTGTTTATAACTATGAGCCAAAGCCAAAGCGACCAAATCGAGATGTTCCTCCAGACTCTGATATTTTACCTTGAGCAAAAGATGCTTTTTTGATGAGTCAATTTGATCTAAGTTTGTGGAGAAACCACCCTGCAAACAGAAAGTCAGGTAGAGGGATTTGTAAATAACAATCTGAGAATCTCATATTGAAATTTAATTTAATTCCTTATCACCAAATGATAAGGAGTTGTCAAAAAACAGCACAAAATGTTTTACCTATCCAAGGGAATCCATGTTATAAAAGATGGCACCCTTTCCACTTTTTCTAAGTTGATACATTTCCCTGTAGTAGGTAGCAAGGTCATAGTTGCAAAGCAATGTCCTCCACCAATACTATAGATGCCATTTTCTTCGTTATTTGTATTAATAACATATCGCCTCTCCGTCCTTGAACTATTCTTGTTATCGACACTTGTGGTATCTCTTCTTTCAACACATTTATTCCCACTTCCCGTAGCTCGGGTCATCTTATCACAATTTTCTTTTATCTTTTTCTAAAATGAAACCAGTAAAAAAAACTATAAGATGTGAATTATAATAACACTTGCTTAATTGATTCTGAATAAACAATTATACAAACACCTTTATATGACCTAGGCGATTGGACACAAGTTTTTTATTTAACGAGTCAATATATATTAAAACATCTGAAAGTATTGAATTTCTTCTTTGTAGTACTTCATTCTATAAAGATTAACAAACTATCAGAACATGGAGCAAACAAAAAGTCCAAAATACAAATTCTACTTTTACAACGACAAGTGATACCTTAAAATTTCATACCACTGTCATTCCAAACAAATCCCAATACAACTCAGAACTGATAATAAGACACGATTGACACATAAACATGATTTAATAAATAAACCCTAATTAACACATAGTGTAACATCCATAAAAGATCCCAAACACAAAATAACATAGAAACAGAAAAGCAAGGAGGTAAATTAAACAATAATTAACAATAATCGACCAAATTTAATCTTCTCCTAAATTAAATTTAGTGAATTCAAAGAGCTTTAGGAAAGATGATTTGGGGAAAAAAATACATTTCGTTCAAGGTTTAATCTTTTCCGAGATTTAATCTTTTTGGAGCTTTAGTCTTTACAAAGATTTAATATTCAGTGTTTAAGAGAAATATTTCAGCAAAGATTTAATCTTTCGCCGCAGTGGAGATTGTTTGACAGTCTGTGTTTTTTTATATTATTTAATTGACAGTCGGGAAAAGAATTTCAGCAAGCCCGCTCACAAGTTTTGAACAAGACCGCCTAACTTTTGGGCCCAAATCTCTGATCTACTGTAACGATTATATAATGTATTACAATAACATGTATTTGTAACGACCTCGAAATTTTGTTGATTCAGCTGCAATGTTCTTAAAATCCCTTGCAATAGACATGAAATCACCTTTCAACAACAACGTTTTTTGGATAGTTTTAAAAATCTAGTTGCGAAAGCAATTCTATGGTATAGTGAACTAAACCTTGTATAACCATTATTCATCTAATACCTGATTCTCCTATAGGCTGGAAGTTATTCCTCATACATACCCTGATATACTATGGTGATATTTATGTATTACTTTATGCTCTGAAATAAATATTTATCATGTTGAATTGTTATAGAATTGGATAGGTTTCTAAATATGGAACAGATTCGTGGTCAGACCTGATTGGTGGTCATATTAGGCCAATGTGTGCCTTGATCCAGTATAGAGAATAGAGTTGTGTGCCTTAATCGAGTTAGTGTGTCACTGATCAGCAGCCTAACCTTGGTTTTAAACTTAAAAATGAATATCCAATTCTAATAATTGCTTAACAAGGAACTTGATTCCTATGAATCATTTCAATTGATCATTGTTAACACCCAGTTATTGTTATTATAACTTGCTGAGCTAGTTAGCTCACCCTTGTGAATCTGTTTAAATCATTCTACAGTTAAAATGGAAATTATTGGTAACGAGAATCTCCAGTCTAGCATGTGATCTAGGATTTCGGGTTGAGTTGGAACGAGCTAGTTTGAGTTATGCAAGTTTGTAAGAATGATTTCATTTTCAGTTGTAAGTTAAACTAGTTGGGATTTAGTATGACGTAATAACTTCTAACTCGGGTTTTGAGGGCGTCACAACCACCATCTCTGAAGCTAAATTAACTACTAATAGTACCTAATATACAACCAGTACTACCACTAAAGCTACCAACAATGCTACCATAAATTGCCACAACTAAGACTAACCAATATAACATCAATGCTACCACCTGTACTACCATAATTAAACTGGCCATAAATGGAACTGCTTAAGTTAGCACGAACTTCAACACCAACACCAATAATACCACCACCAATTCTCCTGCAAAGATTACCGCTTTCAATGCCACCAATTGCACTAATAAGAGCACCCGGACCAATGGCACCATCAATGCCAGCAAATCCACTACTAATATTATCGTTTCTGGTACCACCAGTGTAACCACTAAAGATGCTAGTCATGCTGCCACCAATCCCACTTTTAAAACTACCCATTATACCACTAATGCTACTACCACTTATGCCATTATTAAAGTTACCACCAATGATACTTTTTATGTTAGCACGAACTTCACCACCAACAATCCCACCACTAATTCCACTCCTAAGATTACGACTACTAGTGCCACCAATTGTACTAGTAAAATTAACATCACCAGTGACACCGCCAATAATATTACTACTGGATTAAAGAAAAACCATAACTCTATACTTTTCAAATAGTTACGGATCTATAGAAGCTACTAAGCCACGGGTTCTAGTGAGGCTGAAAATGGTGACCCTACCTATTCATGTATTGAAAATATAAGTTCTTCCAACACTAAAAAATTTCCCAAACAAAGCCTACATCTCTATCAAGTAAGAAATCTCATTTTCAACCATGTGTGTTGTGAAATGAAGTTAAAAAGTGATGGGGCTTCGTGAGATGGGAAACTCCGAATATAAGTAAACTTCGTGTTTTATTAGGTCAACAAAGAGTAATTTAGAGTTGTTTGTCATATATACATTAGGAAAAAAAAAACACCCCACATAGATCCACTTGTACTATCTGCATTTATATTAATAATATATATTCGCATGGTAAAAGTTAAAGAATAACAAAGAAATCTTACACTGTATATTAATGAAGAGAAAGGGAAGGTACTTGGAGCATTTTCTTCATTGTTTTCGGAAATTGTTGAAAGTAGTAAGAAAAATATAATTCCTGTGAAAATATCTCTAAAGTAAGGTCATACATAAACATAAAATAAATTTAATAGTATAATTCAACAAATATGAACATAAAATATAAATAATATGTGGGCTTCTTTTCTATAAATTTTCTTTTTTTCATATATCATGTATATGATTATTTATGAAGAACAAAAAAAATTAATACAAATGTAACTGACTTTTTTTCTAACCGTGACATATAATCTTGAAAGGATAATTCTTGACATAGAGGTCATGTAAAAACAAATACAAGTGACATTCCATTTAAATCTACATACATATATACAATGAAAATGGGATACTTATTTTAGTGTTTGATTTCTACCAAAAGTTTATGCAAATAACACATATGAAAAGAAAATGAAGAAACGCGGAAATATAAATTATTACCTTAACTTTGTTAAACAACATCAATTCATGATAACTCGTAAACCTTATCCACTTAGTCCTCCACCAATTCATTTGGTTAGTCCTCCACCAATTCATTTGGAGATGTGTTTAACCTTAGAGCACCAAAACACTTTTTTCATAGAAAAAACAAATAACTCCAAAACACTATTTCATGGCCTATTTCATAGCCATGTACAAATTCATTTCGTTTGTAAGGAGGCGGCTTGTGCTGATATTAAGGTTTTACCTACCTTTTTAATATGATATTAGGGTTTTACCTACCTTTTTAATATCCTATATTTTGCAGGCCCAATTGTATATCATGGGTTTCAATGGGCCCAATTTAGTTTAAATTGTTTTTTATCTTACTATCAATTTCTTATTACAAATTCAATTTTTTTCTTTTTATAAAAATATAATTTAACGAAGTCTGCTCCATGTATTATACAAACTAATTGGGTGTTGATTTACAACCATAAGTAAACAAGCATTACTCTAATTTATTTTTTATTGTAAATAAAATGAGATTCTATAAATTAAGTGGTAAGCATTGTATAAAAAACTTAACTAAAAATGATATTTTCTCGAAAATTTTAAATTTTATTTAGTGAAATTATATATTAATTCCCTACTCACCTCAACTAAGAATAATATTTGTACTACTACAACCCTAACTAAGAATAATAGAAGTACTACTCTCATACATTCAAGTCTTAAAAACCTGTCACAATAATTCAGATATTATTGGTCATGTAAAAATTAATATTACCATGACAACATTTAATCAAATTAAATTTCTAGAGGTATAAGATAGCATACCAAATTTTTGACAATACAATTTTTAAAAATATTTACTAATTACTATGTTTATTTAAACATAGGAATTAAAATGAACCATAATATGATTGTAGATTTTTATTTTATTCTTAGTCAATTTGATTTAAACATGTAAAATGACAATATATTGTGGGTAATACTACATATACCATATTCATTCACTGGTTGATTGGAAAAAATATAAATTGGGAAGAAATTGAATGAGAAATGCACTGATAGTGTCTAAGTATAAAAGTTGTTTGACTTGACCATATGTACTTTAACATAATGATAATGAAGATTTTTAATATTTTCAATTCTAATGAAATTTATTATTTAAAACAATGCTTATATTTATAAACTTGTTTTGTAACTCAAAATTTTCAATAGACAAGTTTTCCAACAAATTTTGGGTCTTTTCACAAGGTGGGTATGAAATGCAAAAAGAACATTATTTTGTCAAATATGTACCAAAATATAATTGAGTTATTTTTTTAAGATGAATAAAAAAGATACGTACAAAAATTATTTCTAGAATTTCCTTTTTTGAATAAAATTATTAATATTAAACTTTAATTCAAAAAAATAATTATTTTAAAAAGATATGTAAAATTATTAATTTTACATGAACAAAGTTCAAAAAACATGTATTATGGGATGAAGTATATCCTACTAAGTTTGGCCTAAGATTTTAAGTAATTCATCATTTATATTGACTTTGGTATGAAATGACTATTATCATTTACATTACTTATATTTTGTACTCCCCATTTTTTATAGTTCTTTGAGTAATTTTAATCAAAATTAGTTATTTGAATAAACATTTCTTTCCTTGCAAATATTTTAAGAAAATATAGAAAACTTATAAGATCACCAAATTCCGAGAAAAACTATTAAAAAAGGAGATCAAAATTTAAGTTCAAAGTTTGTCAAATCCCAGAACATACCTCAATTTTTGTCAAAAGGCGGAACCTACCCATGTCGGTGGGAATTGAATTGTGATTTCCTGAAAATTAAAAAATGGCTTATAAACCTTCAAAAAAATTGGTGTCAAAAGTTGATGATATTAGTATATAACTATCACATTTTTTCCATTAGTATTTCATATGAGAGTTTAACAAAAATGACCTCATCAGTATTTATTGATGAATACTTCCCATCAACATTGTTCATATTAGTATTTTTTTGATATCATAGCATATGTATTAGGATTCCTTATTGATTTTATCTTTATATTGATTGTGTAAGTGTGCACTATATAAGCAGAAATTAGGTTAACACTAGTAGGTTAAAACTGGTGCATTTATTTTATCATACACATAACCTACAAGCTCTCAAGATATTTGCTCATCTTGAGCTAGAGAATTTTGTAATAAGTTTTTATTCAATAATATAAAAACTATTCTTCATTATTGAGTACATAATTGGATTTGATTGTTATAATTATATTGACCCCCTCTATAGGTAATTAAAGGCCTAAAAATTGATATCAAAGCTTGGTGTTTATATAAAATCAGTTTAAGATCCAGATAATGAAACTCAACAAAATGTGCCGTCACCATTAGCCATAAACCAAATCAAAAACAATATGAACAGATATGAAACCCTCAAATTTCCAATCTTGAAAATTAATGAATATCATTTCTGTAAAGTCGAGATGACTATATGTCTGCACGTAACACTATAATCTTGGTAATTATATGGAATTCTGAAAACTAATGACCAGGAGATGGAGTAGAAAAGTAAGATGAAATGCGACAAGACATGTTTCTCTCACGGTAGAGGAAAAACAAGAGAGAAATTTACAAGAAATAGCCATTTCAAAATGAAAGGCCATGACACTTTATAGGCTGACCGTGAGTCTCAAATACTCATGATGGCTTTTAAAATTAATCAGGAAGTAAAATTTGTAAAACCCCAACTTTTCAGAAAATAGTTATACTTAAATATTCACCTAAAACTCCAAATTAAATCCATAATAAGAATAAGTTTCTAGTTTTTCATAAATTTCTAAAATCCCAGACAGAAATAAAATCATCTAAGCTGAAAAAAAAGCAAATCTTGGGAGAAGCAGCTCCAATATAAACATAATCACTAAAATTTTGTTACAAAGCATCCACCTTTAAGATGTCGCAAAAGCTATGCACCTAAAAATTTGTGAGTAATGAGCTAAGAGCCCAGCAAGAAAATATTTCTACACTAGTGGATCAAGTATCATAATTTTATAAAACAAAAATAATTTTCCAAAATCCATGTGACATAAGATATGAAATTCCACAGCTCGCTAAGGCCACAAATACCTGGTGACACACTATCAAAAGTTCATAATTTCTGTCAAAAATGTGTGCAATTACTAACAGGTTCATGAGTCAGAGCTCACTGGGAATTCTTATTTGTAAAACAGGGTACTTGATCCATAAATTTTAAAACAAAAGCAGTACAAAAATATTTAAAAGATTTTAAAATAAATAAAGTGTAAAGAGTTAACTTACCTTAATATAATAATCAGAATGTTAACATGTACATGTCACTAAGCTAACCACACTTTAACTTTATAAACCTTAACCCATAATAACAATTAAATGTCACTACAAGT
Source organism: Apium graveolens (assembly GCF_009905375.1). Lineage (NCBI taxonomy): Eukaryota > Viridiplantae > Streptophyta > Magnoliopsida > Apiales > Apiaceae > Apium > Apium graveolens. The sequence goes on from NW_027421748.1 coordinate 180,821, forward strand.
AACAAAATAAATTCATATTGACATATAAATACGACAATTCTCATATAATAGTTAAAAATAGTGTACCCACAAATAAAAAAAACTCAACACTTAAATACATTATATATAATAATAATAAATCAAGTATATGTAAACTATTTAAATTAAGAATAAAATAGATGTACATTTAATATTTACTATCTATATAATCCTTAAAATAAAATAACAAAGATAAATAAAATAGGTAACATATGCTTATGATTATGCAAGTGGACAAAATATAAATATTGGTGTATAAAATTTTCATAACCTTACGTGTGAAAATATCATTATACAAAATAAGTATAATCAATTTAATAAATTAACATATATTTAATTGGTGCACGAATCTAAATGCATATCTAAATCAAAAATATATTTAACATATAACATATGAATTATTATGCAAGCACAAAACAGGTAATTATAAACATAAATTCATGCATTAAATATTTAAAAAAAATGGTGATTATTAACTAAAACATTTAATAATCAACATGATTAAATTAAGTAAACTATAGTGTTATACACATAACCATGGAACTAAATAATAAAATAAACTAATAACAAGTAAATTAGAATAGTCATACATAAGTTCACAAAAATGTAATTTAATTATATATATATATAGAAGTATGTAATAAACATGTAAAATACATAAGTAAAAATATAGGAAATACAACGTACCTGAAAAAAGAAGAAAAGAGAAGATGTTATATAGAGACAAAATGATATGCTAATAGCCTATTTATACACAAGTTGGTTCAACCAATACTCTCATTCAATGGGTTTGTGGATACGTCATCACAAATTTAAACAAACATTATCTATTTGTTAAGATTTAGTGTTTGACTGAGTTTTTCAAATACACATAACACGTACAAATAAATATTCACAACATAACTACACCTATTATTAAATTCTAGTGGTAAAATAAATATATATTAAATTAAAATTATGCACATATAAATTAAAACAATTTTTTTAACCTTACTTAAATATTTTAGATAACTAGAAATATTTATTTTTAATATAAAAATACGCGTCTTTAGATTTAATAACAAATCTATATAATAAAATATTATTTTTCTTATATAACCAAATAATTAAAAATGCGAAAAATGTATATATATATAATTACAAAAATCATGGTTATTACATTCTACCCTCCTTAAAAAAATTAGGTCCCCAAATTTAAACATACCAAAAACATTTAATGATACCAAAAATATTTCTGCATCGAGAAAGTCAAAAATATTTAACCAAAAAAAAATAAAAGTAGTTTTTTTTGAAACACAAATAACCAAACTCATAACTCACAGGTTAAACCTAAAAGGGCAGTCTACAGGAAGCTAACTAGGCTCTGAATACCAACTGTAATACCCCAACTTTTGAGAAAATAGTTATACTTAAATATTCAGCTAAAACTCCAAATTAAATCCATAATAAGAATAAGTTTCTAGTTTTTCATAAATTTCTAAAATCCCACACAGAAATAAAATCATCTAAGCTGAAAATAAAGCAAATCTTGGGGACGCAGCTCCAATACAAACATAATCACTAAAATATTGTTCCAAAACATCCACCTTTAAGATGTCGCAAAAGCTAAGCACCTGAAAATTTGTGAGTAATGAGGCAGGGCCCAGCAAGAAAACAGTTCTATTATAAAACAAAAATAATTTTTGAAAATACATGTGACATAAGATATAAAATTCCACACCTGCCTAACGCCACAAATACCTGTGACACAGTATCAAAAGAGGCATCATAAGTAGCACTGCCTACTAAGGTATAAAAGCTAGTTCGGGAACTATATGCAATTACTGACTGGTTCATAAGTCAGAGCTCACTGGGAATTCTTATTTGTAAAACAGGGTACTTGATCCATAAATTTTAAAATAAAAGCAGTGCAAAAATATTTAAAAGATTTTAAAATAAATAAAGTGTGAAGAGTTAACTTACCTTAATAGCAATATCTCCCAAATTATGTTGACAAAATGAACCTAGACATACACAAATACACTTAATATAATAATCATGATGTTAACATGTACATGCCACTAAGCTAACCACACTTTAACTTTATAAAGCTTAACCCATAATAACAATTAAATGTCAGTACAAGTAACAAAATAAATTCATATTGACATATAAATACGACCATTCTCATATAATAGTTCAAAATAGTGTACCCACAAATAAAAAAAACTCAACACTTAAATACATTATATATAATAATAATAAATCAAGTATATGTAAACTATATAAATTAAAAATAAAATAGATGTACATTTAATATTTACTATCTATATAATCCTTAAAATAAAATAACAAAGATAAATAAAATAGGTAACATATGCTTATGATTATACAAGTGGCCAAAATATAAATATTGTTGTATAAATTTTCATAACCTTACGTGTGAAAATATCATTATACAAAATAAGTATAATCAATTTAATAAATGGGCATGTATTTAATTGGTGCAGGAATCTAAATGCATATCTAAATCAAACATATATTTAACATATAACATATGAATTATTATGCATGCACAAAACACGTAATTATAAACATAAATTCATGCATTAAATATTTACAAAAAAATGGTGATTATTAACTAAAATATTTAATAATCAACATCAAACTAAATGATTAAATTAAGTAAACTATAGTGTTATACACATAACCATGGAACTAAATAATAAAATAAACTAATAACAAGTGAATTAGAATAGTCATTTCACAAAAATGTAATTTAATTATATATATATATATAGAAGTATGCAATAAACATGTAAAATACATAAGTAAAAATATAAGAAATAGAACGTACCTAAAAGAGAAGATGGTATATAGAGACAAAATGATATGCTAATAGCCTATTTATACACAAGTTGGTTCAACCAATACTCCGATTGAATGGGTTAGTGGGTACGTGATCACAAATTTAAACAAACATTATCTATTTAGTGTTTGACTGAGTTTTTCAAATACATAACTACACCTATTATTAAATTCTAGTGATAAAATAAATATATATTAAATTAAAATTATGCACATATAAATTAAAACAATTTTTTTAACCTTACTTAAATATTTTAGATAACTAGAAATTTTATTTTTAATATAAAAATACGCTTCTTTAGATTTAATAACAAATCTATATAATAAAATATTATTTTCCTTATATAACCAAATAATTAAAAATGCAAAAAATGTATATATATATAATTACAAAAATCATGGTTATTACATTCTACCCTCCTTAAAAAAATTACCAAAGTCAGAAAATATTTAACCAAAAAAAAATAAAAGTAGTTTTTTTTTGAAACAGAAATAACTAAACTCATAACTGGTTAAGCCTAAAAGGCAGTCTACATAAGCTAACCTAGGCTCTGAATACCAACTGTAATACCCCAACTTTTCACAAAATAGTTATACTTAAATATTCAGCTAAAACTCCAAATTAAATCCATAATAAGAATAAGTTTCTAGTTTTTCATAAATTTCTAAAATCGCAGACAGAAATAAAATCATCTAAGCTGAAAATAAAGCAAATCTTGGGAGACGCAGCTCCAATACAAACATAATCACTAAAATATTGTTCCAAAGCATCCACCTTTAAGATGTTGCAAAAGCTAAGGCACCTGAAAATTTGTGAGTAATGAGCCAAGAGCCCAGCAAGAAAACAGTTCTACACTAGTGGATCAAGTATCATAATTTTATAAAATAAAAATCATTTTCCAAAATCCATATCACATAAGATATAAAATTCCACACCTCGCTAAGGCCACAAATACTGGTGACACACTATCAAAAGTTCATAATTTCTGTGAATAATGGGCCCCTTAATGAGATAGTGTGCTCTCCCGAAACCATCATAAGTAGCACTCGCTAGTAAGGTATCAAAAACGCTAGTTCCGCAACTATACGCAATTACTAAGTAATTGCTCGTTTAGAGCTCACTGGAATTCTTATTTGTAAAACAGGGTACTTGATCCATAAATTTTAAAACAAAAGAAGTGCAAAAATATTTAAAAGATTTTAAATTAAATAAAGTGTGAAGAGTTAACTTACGTTAATAACAATATCTGCCAAATTATGTTGCCAAAATGAACCTAGACATACACACATACACTTAATATAATAATCACAAATTAACAAGTACATCCCACTAAGCTAACCACACTTTAACTTTATAAAGCTTAACCCATAATAACAATTAAATGTCATTACAAGTAACAAAATAAATTCATATTGACATATAAATACGACCATTCTCATATAATAGTTCAAAATAGTGTACCGACAAATAAAAAAAACTCAACACTTAAATACATTATATATAATAATAATAAATCAATTATATGTAAACTATTTAAATTCAGAATAAAATAGATGTACATTTAATATTTACTATCTATATAATCCTTAAAATAAAGTAACAAAGATAAATAAAATAGGTAACATATGCTTATGATTATGAAAGTGGACACAATATAAATATTGGTGTATAAAATTTTCATAACCTTACCTGTGAAAATATCATTATACAAAATAAGTATAATCAATTTAATAAATGAGCATATATTTAATTGGTGCACTAATCTAAATGCATATCTAAATCAAACATATATTTAACATATAACATATGAATTATTATGCATGCACAAAACACATAATTATAAACATAAATTCATGCATTAAATATTTACAAAAAAAATGGTTATTATTAACTAAAACATTTAATAATCAACCTCAAAGTAAATGATTAAATTAAGTAAACTATAATGTTATACAAATAACCATGGAACTAAATAATAAAAAAAACTAATAACAAGTGAATTAGAATAGTGATACATAAGTTCACAAAAATGTAATTTAATTATATATATATATATAAGTATGCAATAAACATGTAAAATACATGAATAAAAATATAGGAAATACAACATACCTGAAAAGAGAAGATGTTATACAGATGTAAAATGATATGCTAATAGCCTATTTATACACAAGTTGGTTGACTGAGTTTTTCAAATACACATAACACGTACTAATAAATATACACAACATAACTACACCTATTATTAAATTCTAGTAATAAAATAAATATATATTAAATTAAAATTATGCACATATAAATTAAAACAATTTTTTTAACCTTACTTAAATATTTTAGATAACTAGAAATGTTTATTTTTAATATAAAAATATGCGTCTTTAGATGTAATAACAAATCTATATAATAAAATATTATTTTTCTTATATAACCAAATAATTAAAAATGCGAAAAATGTATATATATATATATATAATTACAAAAATATGGTTATTACAAAATTGATCATGGTAATGATAAAGATATCCTACAAATTGATGCTCTTTTACTTAAAAAGTTTAGAAATATGGGCTATATAGACTTCAAAAAAAATGTTTTTGAAAAAAAGGCTCTACTTCCTCCAACTTTATTTTGATAAGAGGAATTAAAGAAAGAATTATGGCAAAGAGTCAAGGTATGGGAAAATTACAAGTCAAAGATCAAGTGCTATAATTGTGAAGAAGTCAGACACTTTGCTGCTCATTCAGAAAGCCAAACGCTAAGAAGAAGCAAGCCTTGATCAGCAAGAAGAAGAATTGAAGCAAGTTTTGACCAGAAGAACAATTGGGATGATACATTACAAGAGTACAAACTATGCTCACAAAAAATTGTATAATGTTCTATTATAAAGGGCTTTTCTTAATTTTAAGTAAAAGTTACAAAATAAACTAATGGAGATTAAATAATTTAAACATGTATATTTTATTTTATGGAATGATATTATCTTGTTAAACTAACACTGTTGAACAATCAACTTTTGGAAATTTATATGAATTATTCATAGTAAAGTCAATATTTATTTAAATTGAAATGATATCAATAGTGTAAATTTTTGTTTATGATTTTCTTGCTAATAAAATATGATAAACACATTATTGAGACGTCATTTTAAGGATAAAATAAAGAACATGAACTCATAAATTGTTATGATAAAAACAAACACATTATTCTCAAATCTACTTACTCAAATTTACAAGGAAAATACAATATTGTAAAAAATAAAACTTAAATAATCATCATAAACATATTTATGTCAAGATAAAATATGTAAATATGGTTAATCTTGAATTATAAAGTAACTTATATAAAATATGTAAATGTCAAGATTAATGAATACTGATATGTCTTTTCTAAAAAAATACACAACATTAATAAATGAATAAGAAAATAATTTATATACTGAATATGAAAAAAAAATATTTTATCTTTATCGCCTCCCAACAACACCTATTATTTTACAAAAAATATAAATTTAAACAATTCGATAAAAATAGTGAACAATTATCCGGTATCCAATTTAAAGTCCAATTATATAACAGCTAAATCGACTAATTATTATTGAATGAATATATGTAAATAAGGTACTTAATATTGATAAATGATATATAAAAATACATTATATTTAGTGTCAAATATAAACCATAAAAAATTTGAAAAACTCGTCTGATTCGATCTTAAGAAAGTCATATTTAAATAGGCCCGAAGCTGCTTGAACATCTATTTTATTATAAAACTTTGCTTCTCTCCTAAAGAGAAAAAACTTGGATTTACACAAATTTGGAATTTTAAAATATCAAAAAAAAAATTTGATAGTTTTATTTTTCATCCAATTTTGTACACTAAAATATTTTGGGATAAATTCTAAATGGGAAACAATTCTAGACATCTTTAATATATTAAAAGAAAATTTAACAAATGTACATTATTTTTTGAAGAAATGAAAAGTAATAAAATTAAGTTTTTTACATATATCTAATTCGGAAGTGGTGTAATTTGCGCCATTCTTGGCCCTCAAAATTTTGTATAAAAATCCAAATTCAATAGTTTTTTAGAAAAATTGATTTGATCCAAATTCTAAATATGTAAATTAATAAAGCCACCCTTAACACTATTTAATTTATCTTTATTAAAATTATTAAATATTTATCTTTTAAGTTTAAAAGAACATTTATCTTTTTTAGTTGAAATAAATTTGTCAATTAAATTATAATTATTATGTTCCCACTATGGCTTATTGGCTTTCTATTCTACCAAAATTTTATTTTTGTTTGCTAATAGAACGTATAATATTTCTCACTTTGTAAGTCAAGAGTTATTATTAGTATTTAAGCGAGCAAAATAACTTTTAATTGGATTTATCTTCTTGTACCTAGATAATCCATCAAGAAACTAACAATTCATGTTTTCAATAGAATTGGTGGGACAAAAATTCAAGACTTTGTTCCACTAAAACCAAGTCCTAACAACACTTTTAAATACTCATTTAAATTTGATAAAATTTACATAAAAATAAGTCAACAAAGAAACATGCAAATCAATACAAGAAGCAGTGTTTAAGATATAGCAAGTCCACTATAGACCACCCCACATGAAGCATGTTTTTTTACATAGTATTTAGCATAAAATGATTTAGAAATAGTAATAGTTGCTGCAATCACTAATGGGGGAATTCAGAGGATTGAATTATTGGCATGTTGTTCTCCAGTATGCAGAGGAGCAACCCCACTTCCAAGTTGTACCAAGTAACCAACATCCTTAAGAATCATCTCCATACTAGTAAGACAGCCTAGCACTTGCAACTATAAAAAATACCGGTAAGTTTATAGTAGAATATTTATAAATATTTCATTGTTTTTCGAAATGGTTAGTAAGAGGTAAATAGTGAGAAAATATTTATAACTTGTCTCGTTTCTGAGTGATTGTGTAGTCTTAGCAAAAGGAAGTAGTGGTACAAGGTTATGGCTCATATTATGGATTTGACATAGTTTTGTTAAAGCTTCTCAAAGAGAATTGAGGAACTAACATATTTTACTATTAATCTTGTCTCTGTCAATATGTAGATGCAACAAAATCTATAACATTGAATATATGAAATGATAATATACCTCATTTAGATTTCTCACATGATCTCTCCTCGAATCCTTTCATGCTACTTTATTAAGTCCCAAGCCATAAGATCCAGTTGTATCATTCTATGCCCTTCTAATAACTTCTCAACTATTAATGTAAGCAGGTACCATAACCGCAGTAACAATATGACTAATATGACTAAACCGTTCATCTTTCTCAGTGCAGTTTTTCAGCCCCCAGGCCTCCACAAACAAACCTGTGATATGAACATATAGTCACACAATATCCAAAAATGTAAAATAGAGATGAGCACAGAATAATCTGATTCTTAAAATTCTGTAAGCAATTAGATGATGAAATAAAAATCTGACTACAATAAAATCATTGCACTTATAATTCTTAAATCATCTATAAACTGAACTGGTTTGTAATATTACATTGTATCTACAAATAATTGTTTTAACATGTTTCCACTTTCTATGCATCTCACAAAGAATACATAATCAAACAAAAATATTTTCAGTGTTTTGCTTAAGCTGCATACAAGAATAAAGCATTTAACTTGTTGTTGTTGCAAGGGGAGGTGCCTTAACTATTCGTTATCAAGTCTTTCCTCGAATATTAGATCAAGTGATGCCTGAGACCAGATAAAAGTTGAATGGAACGAGTACAAAATCTCGTGTTCAATTTGTTTCACCTATTTGGCTCTCATACATAAGAACTCATGACTTCTTGTTTATATATAAAAATATATATACGACTCTGTGTTAGGAGGGTTAGGAGGGTCAGATATATTTCAACATATAAAGTGAATTCAATAATTATTGTAGTTTGCTAGAATCAGAATATATGATCACATTTTGTGTAATACAACTTATGTATTATAGCCACTATCAGATATTGTGGCTTATGAATTTTGCACATAACATTATATAATAACGCTATGTTAAATCGTAGAAATAATATAAAAACACTTTCACAGATAATCAAAAATTAATAACTTTCCGTTCTTTGAGAACAACTTTGTCATCAATATCACCAACACCAAAAAAAATTGCTTGATGTCCAATGAACATCATTCTTTGGAGCAGACCTTGACGCTTAATGATATATAATGATATGGCTACATGGTAAGGTTTTCTCCAAAACTTTATCAAAATATCCACCAATTTATTTAAGTTCCTCCTTAAGAGAATGGTAATGTGTGATATGATAGCTGAGTAATGGTATTTGATTTCTTAAACCTTAAATCTAATAAATATGGTTAACAATATGGAAATTAAAATTAATTTAAATTTAAAATAAATAAGAAAATAGTAGAGATGATAGAAACATTACAATTTTCCTGGTATTTTAGTGGATTATAGAGTAGTGTTGTATACATGTATGTCTCAATACATGGAGGCTCTAATTTTTTATAATGTAGTACTTTGCAATGGAGAAATTTTTTTAATGTAGTACTTACACATATTTCTCAACAAATCAATTCTATGTTAAAATCCTTTTTATCCATATAATTAACAAATTGAGTTCTAGTGGGGATACTTGAATCTGGTACATGGTAAAAAGGAGAAAATAAAGTGTACCAAAGTTTTTTAAGTTGTAAAAGAGAACTTTAATCGTTATATCAATAAATATCCATTCCAACCTATTATGCCTTAAAATATCAATTCTTAACCTAGCCAGGACCTTTTTTCCCTTGTGACTTCAAAGCAATCATGTATTATGAGCTAATAGCCTCCCTTCATTAAAAACACTTTGTTTGTTAGGACACTGTCTAGATTAAACATAGTTTAAACTTATTCACCACCACCTTCGACGGTATGCGTCATCACAACATTATAAAATAGATAGGTCGAAGATCTTCATATGTTTCAGTTGTTTAACCTTAGGAATAAGACATACAAGCCTACGATTTAGTTCCCTTGGCCCATGTCATGTATCAAAGAAAATCTGACAAAATAGAAAACATATCTTTTAAAAAAATATTTCAATACGTATGAAAAGGCCGGGTTCGACCCATGTGATCTAGTGAGTTGTATTGTGAATGCCGGGTTCGACCCATCATTCTTTGGAGCATGAACAAGACTACATTCTTAACTTCCTCCTCCCTAATAGGTACTATGACGTACTGATTGTGAAATAATAATTAAAAACAAGTTTGCAAAAAGGGTAAAATTTGACACGACCTTAATCGAATAACCATATATCAAACAAAACGGTAAAATTTGACAGAAATTTAACAACTACCCCGAGCAGAAACAAAACCATGTAAAGCCATAGGAAAAAATATATGTGTGTGTACTATCCAAACTAAATTCATAGTGGAAGACATATAGATATGGAGGCCATAACAAGGAATATCACATATGCATGTCCCATAATTACAATACATGTTTATCTTGTCGTGGTTTCGATTTTTTTGTTTATAACTATGAGCCAAAGCCAAAGCGACAATCGAAATGTTCTCCAGACTCTGATATTTTACTTGAGCAGAAGATGCTTTTTTGATGATTCGATTTGATCCATGTTTGTGGAGAAGAAACCACCCTGCAAGAGAAGTCACGGTACCGCGATTGTAAATAACAATATGAGAATCTCAGATTGAAATTTAATTTAATTCCTTATCACCAAATGATAAGGAGTTGATAAAAAAGAGCACAAACTATTTACCTATCCAAGGGAATCCATGTTTATAAAAAGATGGCAACCTTTCCACTTTTGCTAACTTGATACATTTCCCTGTAGTAGGTAGCAAGGTCATAGTTGCCAGATCAATGTCCTCACCAATACTATAGATGTCATTTCTTCGTTATTTGTATAATAACATAATCGCCTCCCGTCCTGAACTATTCTTGTTATCGACACTTGTTGTATTCTTCTTTCAAGACATTTGTTCTCACTTCCCATAGCTCGGGTCATCTTCTCACAATTTTCTTTTATCTTTTTTCTAAAATGAAAACAGTAAAAAAAATTATAAGATGTGAATTATAATAACACTTGCTTAATTGATTCTTAATAAACAATTATACAAATACCTTTATATGACCTAGGCGATTGGACACAAGTTTTTTATTTAACGAGTCAATATATAATAAAACATCAGAAATTTCTTCTTGTAGTACTTCATTCTATAAGATTAACAAACTATTAGAACATGGAACAAACAAAAAGTCCAAAAAACAAATCTACTTTTACAACGACAAGTGATACCTTACAATTTCATACAACTGTCATTCCAAACAAATCCCATTACAACTCAGAACTGATAATAAGACACGATTGACACATAAATATAATTTAATAAAAAAACCCCTAATTAACAAATAGTGTAACATCCATAAAAGATCCCAAATACAAAATAACATAGAAACATGAAAGCAAGGAGGTAAATTAAACAATAATTAACAATAATCAACCAAATTTAATCTTCTCCTAAATTAAATTTAGTGAATTGAAAGAACTTTAGGAAAGATGATTTGGGGAAAAAAAATACATTCCGTTCAAGGTTTAATCTTTTCCGAGATTTAGTCTTCTTGGAGCTTTAGTCTTTACAAAGATTTAATATTCAGTGTTTGAGAGAAATATTTCAGCAAAAATTTAATCTTTCGTCGCAGTGGAGATTGTTTGACATTCTGTGTTTTTTTTTGTTATTTAATAGACAGCCGGGAAAATAATTTCAGCAAGCCCGCTCACAAGTTTTGAACAAGACAGCCTAGCTTTTCGGCCCAAATCTCTGATCTACTGTAACGATTATATAATGTATTGCAATAACATGTATTTGTAACGACCTCGAAATTTTGTTGATTCAGTTGCAATGTTTTTAAAATCCCTTGCAAAAGACATGAAATCACCTTTCACCAGCAACGTTTTTGGATGGTTTTAAAAATATGGTTGCGAAAGCAATTCTATGGTATAGTGAACTAAACCTTGTATAACCATTATTCATCTAATACCTGATACTCCTACAGGCTGGAAGTTATTCCTCATACATACCCTGATATACTTGGTGATATTTATGAATTAGTTTATGCCCCGAAATAAATGTTTTATCAATTTTAATTATGATTCTGTTTTGTTGAATTACAATATTTATCATGTTGAATTGTTATAAAATTGGATAGGTTTCTAATATGGCACAGATTCGTGGTCAGACCAGATTGGTGGTCATATTAGGCCAATGTGTGCCTTGGATCCAGTATAGAGAACAGAGATGTGTGCCTTAATCCGGTTAGTGTGTCACTGATCAGCAGCCTAACCTTGGTTTAAACTTAAAAATGAATATCCAATTCTAATAATTGCTTAACAAGGAACTAGATTCCTATGAATCATTTCAATTGATCATTGTTAACAACCCGGTTATTATTATTATAACTTCCTGAGCTAGTTAGCTACCCTTATGAATCTGTTTAAGTCATTCTACAGTTAAAATAGAAATTATTGGTAACGAGGATCCACAGTCCAGTATGCGATCTAGGATTCCCGGTTGAGGTTGGATCGAGCTAGTTTGAGTTATGCAAGTTTGTAAGAATAATTTCATTTTCATTTGTAAGTTAAACTAGTTGGGATTTGGTACGACATAATAAAAAGTCAAGGTTGTGGTTGGTTCTCATACTTTAACCTATTGTGATCCGTGGTTGCGTAAATAAGGGTAATTGCATATAATATATTCATATACAGTTTATATAATATGTGTGTTGTGAACCCCAAACTTCTGATTCGGGTTTGGAGGGCGTCACAAACCACCCTCATCTGAAGCTAAATCAACTACTAATATTACCTAATATACAACCAGTACTACCACTAAAATTACCAACAATGCTACCATAATTGCCACTACTAAGACTAACCAATATAACATCAATGCTACCACCTGTAATATCATAATTAAACTGGCCATAAATGGAACTACTTAAGCTAGCACGAACTTCAACACCGACACTAATAATACCACCACTAAGCTACCAATACGACAACTAAGCTACCACCAATGCCACCACCAATGCCACTACTAAGACTAAGCAATATAACATCAATGCTACCACCTGTAATACTTATAATTAAACTTGCCATAAATGGAACTGCTTAAGCTAGCACGACTTCAACACCAATACCACCTAATACCACCACCCAATTCTCCTGCAAAGATTACCGCTTTCAATGCCACCAATTGCACTAATAAGAGCACCAAGACCCAATGGCACCATCAATGCGAGCAAATCCACTACTAATATTATCATTTCTGGTACCACCAATGTAACCACTAAAGATGCTAGTCATGCTGCCACCAATCCCACTATTAAAACTACCCAATATACCACCAATGATACTACCACTTATGCCATTATTAAATTTACCACCAATGATACTCCTTAAGTTAGCACGAACTTTACCACCAACAATCCCACCACCAATTCCACTCCTAAGATTACGACTACTAGTGCCACCAATTGGACTAGTAAAATTACCACCATCAGTAACACCGCCAACAATATTACTACTGGATTAAAGAATAATCATAACTCTATACTTTTCAAATAATACAGATCTATAGAAGTTACTAAGCAACGGGTTCTAGTGAGGCTGAAAATGGTGACCCTACCAATTCATGTATTGAAAATATAAGTTCTTCCAACACTAAAAAATTTCCCAAACAAAGGCTACATCTCTATCAAGTAAGAAATCTCATTTTCAACCATGTGTGTTATGAAATGAAGTTAAAAAGTGATGGGGCTCCGTGAGATGGGAACTCCTAATATAAGTAAACTTCGTGTTTTATTAGGTCAATAAAGAGTAATTTAGAGTTGTTTGTCTTATATACATTAGAAAAAAATACACCCCACATAGATCCACTTGTACTATCTGCATTTATATTAATAATATATATTGGCATGGTAAAAGTTAAAGAATAATAAATAAACCTGACACGGTACATTGATGAAGAGAAAGGGAAGGCACTTGGAGCATTTTCTTCATTGTTTTTGGAACTTGTTGCAAGTAGCAAGAAAAATATAATTCCTGTGAAAATGTCTCTAAAGTAAGGTCATACATAAACATAAAATAAATTTAATAGTATAATTCAACAAATATGAACATAAAATATAATAATTCGTGGGCTTCTTTTCTATAAATTTTCATTTTTTTCATATATCATGTATTTGATTATTTATGAGGAACAAAAAAAATTACAAAAATGTAACTATGTTTTTTCTAACCTTGATATATAATCTTGAAAGGATAATTCTTGACATAGAGGTCATGTAAAAACAAATACAAGTGACTCTAAATCTACATACATATATACAAGGAAAATGGGGATACTTATTTTAGTGTTTGATTTCTACCAAAAGGTTTGTGCAAATAACACATATGAAAAGAAAATGAAGAAACATGGAAATATAAATAATTTACCTTAACTTTGTTAAACAACATCAATTCATGATAACCTGTAAACCTATCCACTTAGTCCTCCACCAATTCATTTTGATTAGTAGTCGGCCAATTCATTTGGAGATGTGTTTAACTTAGAGAACCAAAACACTCTTCATAGAAAATACCAATAACTCCAAAATACTATTTCATGGCCAGCTGTACAAATTCATTTGTTTGTAAGGCGGCTGGCTTGTGCTGATATTAGGGTTTTAACCTACCTTTTTAATATCCTATATTTTGCAAGCCTAATTGTATATCATGGTTTGAATGGGCCCAATTTATTTAAATTGTTTTTTATTTTAGTATCAATTTCTTATTACAAATTAAAATTTTTTCTTTTTGTAAAAATATAATTTAACAAAGTCTGCTCCATGTATTATACAAATAATTGGGTGTTGATTACAAACATAAGTAAACAAGCATTCCTTTAATTTATTTTGTTTTGTAAATAAAATGAGATTCTATAAATTAAGTGGTAAGAATTGAAGAAAAAACTTAACTAGAAATGATATTTTCTCAAAAATTTTAAATTTTATTTAGTGAAATTATATATAAATTCCCTACTGACCTCAACTAATAAACCATAAAAGATTTGAAAAACTGGTCTGATTGGATCTTAAGAAAGTCATATTTAAAAGGCCCGAAGCTGTCCTCAACATAAATTTTATTATAAAATTTTGCTTCTCTCCTAAAGAGAAAAAACTTGGATTAACTCAAATTCGAAATTTTAAAATTATCGAAATAATTTTTTTGATAGTTTTATTTTTCATCCAATTTTTTACACTAAAATATTTTGGGATAAAATTTTAAATCGGATAAAATTCTACACATCTTTAATATATTTAAAGAAATTTAACAAATGTACATTATTTTTAGAAGAAAACGAAAGTAATAAAATTAAGTTTTTTACATATATCTAATTCGGACGTGCCGTAATTTGCGCCATTCTTGGGCCTCAAAATTTTGTATAAAATCCAGATTCATTATTTTTTTAGAAAAATTGATTTGATAAAATTCTAAATATTTAAATTAATTACGCCACCCGTAACACTATTTAATTTATCTTTATATATTGATATGTCTTTTCTAAAAAAATACACAACATTAATAAATGAATAAGAAAATATGTTATATACTGAATATGAAAAAAAATTATTTTATCTTTATCGCCTCCCAACAACACCTAGTATTTTACAAAAAATATAAATTTAAACAATTCAATAAAAACAATGAACAATTATCGAGGATCCAATTTAAAGTCCAATTATATAACAACTAAAACGACTAATTATTATTGAATCAATATTTGTAAATAAGGTACTTAATATTGATAAATGATATAAAAAACACGTTATATTTAGTGTTAAATATAAACCATAAAAATTTTGAAAAACTCGTCTGATTCGATCTTAAGAAAGTCATATTTAAAAAGGCCCGAAGCTGCATGAACATATATTTTATTATAAAAATTTGCTTCTCTCCTAAAGAGAAAAAACTTGGATTTACTCAAATTCGGAATTTTAAAAATATCGAAATATTTTTTTGATAGTTTTATTTTTCATCCAATTTTTTACACTAAAATATTTGGGGATAAAATTCTAAATCGAAAAAATTCTACACATCTTTAATATATTTAAAGAAAATTTAACAAATGTACATTATTTTCGAAGAAATGAAAAGTAATAAAATTAAGTTTTTTTACATATATCTAATTCGGACGTGCTGTAATTTGCGCCATTCTTGGGCCTCAAAATTTTGTATAAAATTCAAATTCATTAATTGTTTAGAAAAATTGATTTGATCCAAATTCTAAATATGTAAATTAATTAAGCCACCCTTAACACTATTTAATTATCTTTATTTAAATTATTAAATATTTATCTCTTAAGTTGAAATGAACATTTATCTTTTAGTTGAAATAAATTAGTCAATTTAATTATAATTATTATGTTCCCACTGTGGCTTATTGGCTTTGTATTCTACAAAAATTTTATTTTTGTTTGCTAATAGAACCTATAATATTTCTCACTTTGTAAGTAAAGAGTTATTATTGGTATTTAAGCAAGCAAAATAACTTCTAATTGCATTTATCTTCTTGTACCTAGATTTTTTTTTTGACAAATGCAGAAAGTTCTCATTAAATTGAATATAGTACAGTCGGGACAAACCCGCAACTGTCGATACAACCAGGTGATAAAACAAATAACATACTAAAAACAATTAGATGATTTGTTTGCTGATCGTTTAACACATAGAATTTAAAAATTCTTGAAATTAAAAACGAAATCAAAGACATCCCAAGTGATCCAAATTGCAGCAACATCTCTGAAAATAGCAACATCGCAATTGACCATATTACATAAAAACTATGGTTAGCCCAGTGTTTAGAAACACCAATCGCATAAAATGAGATTGAAGAAGCGGTACCCCAGCTATCTACATGTCGGACACCAGCTATAGACATGCCGAAGGCACCCCAGCTATCTACATGCAGGATACCAGCTATAGACATGCCGAAAGTATAAACCCATGAAAGATGACCAATCTTTAGTTGTGAAAGGTGAGCTGTTGCAATAATCACCACCGTCCCAAATCCAATGCAGGCTTTGCAGATCACCAAAAATATCAATAAATTTGTCCTCAACACATCTATCACCAGATAAACCCAACCATGACTAAATAAAACATAACAAACACTCCAAAAGGAGAGATAAAACACACACTCCTAAAGGAGAGACACAAACACCAAAAAATTAGATTTTATTGAAAGGAAATAAACGAGAATAACAGAAAATAAAGGGGTTGGGGCTTTCCACCGGAGAAAACCAGTGGAAGCCCCTCGATTTACTTGAAAATAGACAAACCCTAACAGAGAGGATGAAAGAAGAGAGGCCGCTGAGAGTTTTAATAATGCTACTTAATCCAAAATCTCTTGTAAATGAGTTTTTTAATAATGCTACTTAATCCAAAATCTGTACCAAAATAGTTATAAAATGACGTGACTGTACAAGTGTTGAAATTTAGTTGGTTCTTCTTATACCTAAATAATCCATAAAGAAACTTACAATTCATTTTTAATATAATTAGTCAGACCAAAATTCAAGACTTGTTCCACTAAAACCAAGTCCTAACAACACTTTAAATACTCATTTAAATTTAATAAAATTTACATAAAAATAAGTCAACAAAGAAACATGCAAATCAATCCAAGAAGCAGTGTTTAAGATATAGTAAGTCTACTGTAGACCACCGCACATGAAGCATGTTTTTTACATATCATTTAGCATAAAATGATTTAGAAATAGTAATAGTTGCTGCAATCACTAATGGGGTATCTAGAGGATGGAATTATTGGCATGTTGTTCTCCATGTTTGCAGAAGCAACAGCAACCCCACTTCCAAGTTGTACCAAGTAACCAACATCCTTAAGAATCATCTCCATACCAGTAAGACACCCTATCACTTGCAACTACAAAAAACACCGTATTTTATAGTAGAGTATTTATAAATATTTCATTATTTTAGAAATGGTTAGTAAGAGGTAAATAGAGAGAAAATATTTATAACTTGTCTCGTTTATGACTGATTGTGTGGTCTTAGCAAAAGGAAGTAGGATACAAGGTTATGGCTCATATTATGAATTTGACAAAGTTTTGTTAAAGTTTCTTAAGAGAATTGAGGAACTACCATATTTACTATTAGTCTTGTCTCTGGTCAATATGTAGATGCAACAAAATCTATAACATTAAATATAAGAAATGATAATATACCTCATTTAGATTTCTCACATGATCTATCCTCGAATCCATTCTTGCTACTTTATTAAGTCCAAGCCATAAGATCCATTTGTATCATTCTATGCCCTTCTAATAACTTCTCAACTATCAATGTACGCACGTACCATAACCGCACTAACAATATGACTAATATGACTAAACCGTTCATCTTTCTCAGTGCAATTTTTCAGCCCCCAGGCCTCCACAACAAACCTGTGATATGAACATATAGTCACACAATATCCAAAAATGTAAAACAAAGATGAGCACAGAATAATCCGATTCTTAAAATTATGTCAGCAATTAGATGATGAAATAAAAATTGACTAAAATTAAAATCATTACACCTGTAATTCTTAAATCATCTATAAAATGACTTGGTTTGTAATATTTGCATTGTATCTACAAATAATGGTTTCAACATGTTTCTACTTTCTATGCATCTCACAAAGAATACATAATGAAACAAAAAATATTTTCAGTGTTTTGCTTAAGCTGCATATAAGAATAAAGCATTTAATTGTTGTTGTTGCAAGGGGAGTGTGCCTTGCTATTACGTTCTCAAGTCTTTCCTCGAATATTAGATCAAGTGATGCCTGAGACCACATAAAAGTTTAATGGAACGAGTACAAAATCTCATGTTCAATTTGTTTCACCTTTTTGGCTCTCATTACATAAGCAACTCATGACTTATTCTTTATATATAAAAATAATATATAGACTCTGTGTTAGAAGGGTTAGGAGGGTCAGATATATTTCAACATATAAAGTGAATTCAATAATTATTGTAGTTTGCTGGAATCATGAATATATGATCACATTTTCTGTAATACAACTTAATATTATAGCCACTATCAGATATTGTCGCTTATGAATTTTTGCACATAAAATTATATAATAACGTTATGTTAAATCTTAAAAATATATAAAAACACTTTCCAAGATAATCAAAAATTAATAACTTTCCGTTCTTTGAGAACAACTTTGTCATCAATATCACCAACACCAAGAAAATGCTTGATGTACCAATGGATCATCATTCTTTGGAGCAGACCTTCACGCTTAATGATATATAATGATATCGCTAAATGGTAAGGTTTTCTCCAAAAACTTTATCAATATATCCCCAATTTATTTAAGTTCCTCTATAAGAGAATGGTAATGTGTGATATGATAGCTGAGTAATGGTATTTGATTTCTTAAACCTTAAATCTAATAAACATGGTTAACAATATGGAAATTAAAATTAATCTAAATTTAAAATAAATAAGAAAATAGTAGAGATGATAGAAACATTATAATTTTCCTGGTATGCTGGTGGATTATAGAGTGTTGTATACATGTATTTCTCAATACATGGAGGCTCT